>NW_026884005.1:0-5406 GCF_032173495.1 Musca vetustissima
GTTATAATGGACAAAACATCATTGACAATTGCGACTCGATACATAAAATTTTTTTCCATTTCAAAAGACTGAAAGTAAGACCTCCTCGCAAGTAATGTTATGATATAAGGCCCATATACGATAGCCGCCCAATTTTCGGCATTTTCGACAATTTTTTTTAGGAAAAAACTGTAATTGATAGTTTCCTGCTCAGAATGAAGAACAAAGTATTTATAAAATTTAGTACACATTTATATAAAGTATACCAATCTCCAATTGTAGACGATGTTTAATTCAACTTTCTGTGTATTTGGAGGGTGAAACCATCTTTGCAGAAAATGATCGACAGAGGTCCTCCATATAACGAATACATCCCCATTTACAGTATTTTTAAGGCTTTAGTCGCATTGGAAATCCGAACTGGTTATAATTTGGCGGTCCCCGTTCTTGGAGTGTGAAAAATTATTTTCAATATGGACATACCCTCCATATACAGGTCCCACACAAATTTTGGTATTTCGATCGACCTAAACACACTTTCCAAATGGAATTACTTCGATTTGGAATTCCGTGTTCGTAGCCCTAGCAAAAATTATTGGTAGCGGCCCACCTTTTATGATAGCCCCCATATGCGGGACCTCCTACTATTCAGTATTTTATGGAGTCTAGGCGTACTTTTCTGGTCGAATTGGCTTTAATTTAGTCATCATTGGATGTCAAATCTTCCTACCAAAAAAAAAAAATACGATGGCATAGCCCGCCATTTATGAAGGTCCCGATCGAGTACAGGTATTTTAAATGTCCACCTCATGTCGAGTGTGTGACAACAGGTCAGTACGCAGCAAACATTTCAGAGGACTAGTAACTATTTAATTTTTCCAAAGCTAGAGAAAATAGTTATATTGTAAAACAGTATATTTTCTTTACATTCAAACCACTGTGCATTCCCCAAAATCACCCTTCCCTTTTTACTACACTTCATGAATTTGACGAATTCCTTGTCAAATATTTATTTTTGTTGTCCTTGTTTTTTTTATTTTATTAAAATTATTTTCCAAAATTGGCTTAGTGCTCTTTCAGTAGCCCTTATTATTTTTTTTTTGTTGCTGGCTTCAAATGGGAGTGTTCCTATTTGAAATTCTCTTGGGGGAATAGAAAAATCGCTGTATGTGTTTGCTTAAGCCACGTTTGAATTCATTGTTTTCCATTACAAATATTTGCATTCTTTTGGGTAGACATCAGCAGCACTTCACCATCATCACTGCCGCTACCACCACCACCCTCACTTTAAGGTGGGTATTGACATTAGGGGACACGTTGTGGCATGTGTGAGACATTAGTCATTTTTCAATTCGAATCGAGTACATATTTAGTAATTCCAAGATGGTAGCGCGCTATTGATGGACGTATTCATTGTTTTGTTAACTTCACCCCTCTTCGTTGTGAGGGGTTTTGGTTTGTGACTATTTGATGTTGCTGGGAATTGCAGCCACTTTTGGTGGATTTTCCCGGTGAAGGAAGTTTCTCATTTAATGGGAAAACTGTAAGTTATTGAAGCGTAAACATTGTGGAGTGTAGAGTGTCTCTGATTTGCTACTGTCGATTTGACAAATGCCCGCTGTCAATTTGTATCGAACAACTGTTGTAATTTTTCTGAGATTCATTGGGGGCATGATGTAAAGTAAAGGCAATAGTAGGACAGAGAATTTCAATAAAAAATGTAGAGTATGTTGAATTTTCTGTAGGTTATACTTTGAAACAGATGAAACAAAAATCAGTTTCCGTCAATATGGAGATTAAAGGAAAATCAATTACGTAGGAACCTATAGTTCAGCATTCGAGTTCTTGGAGGGCGAAAAATGCATTTGGAAAACATGTTCAATTAAGGTCCATGTACAAACCCATATTATTTAATTTCATGGTCCTAGCCGCATTTTCTAAACGAAGTGGCTATAATTTGTCTTGTAGATTGAAAAATACTCGGAAAGTTTTTATACCCTTCACCACTCTGTGGTACAGGGTATTATGTCTTTGTGCACATGTTTGTAACAGGCAAAAAGAAAACGAGATAGACACATGGTTCCTTTTGAGAATATGTGATTCTATGCACTTTCTGAGTCGATTTATACACGTCCGTCTGTCTGTCGATGTTAAATTGTAAACAAAGTACAGGTCCCATTTATAATCCGAATTGGATGAAATTTGGCACAGGTCACTTATTTGGCCCAAGGACGAACCCTATTGAAATTGGAAAAAATCGGTTCAGATTTAGATATAGCTCCCATATGTATTTTCGTCCGATTTAATGTAAACGGTCCCTATATATATTTCGATTTGCACGAAATTTGGTACAGCGTAATGAATTAGGTCTAGAATGATATGTGCAAAGTTTCGTGAAAATCGGTTCAGATTTGTATATAGCTCCCATATATATTTTCTGTAAATAGTGCACTAAAGTCGATTTGCGCGAAATTGGGCATAGCGTACTGAATTGAGTCTAGAATGATGAGTGGTGAGTTTCGAGAAAATCGGTTTAGATTTCGACATATCTCCCATATATATTTTCGTCCGATTTTATGTAAATGGTGCACCAAGGTCCCTATATATATCCTTCGATTTGCAAAAATTTGGCATAGCATACTGAATTAAGTCTAGAGAGATGTGTGTTAATTTTCGTGAAAATCGGTTCAGATTTAGTAGATATAGCTCCCACATATAGATTACATTTTTAACAACGCGGCGTATCGAATAGCGTGTATCAATTTTGCTATAAATCGGTTTCCATAAATGTTCCCCATGTTACGCAGACGGATAGGTTGGAGAAAGAGGGAACATAGACATGCAATTGTTAGGATACATATCGACGCCTCCGAACCATAGTATGCTAAGTCGACTTAGCATGTTTTAAAGATCTTCCCGTTTTTATATACTACGGTCCTTAATTTAAATTCACTGAAATTTGGATAATCATCGGCCAATCCAAACCAAAGTTATAAGCAAAAATGTACTTAGCATGGCACGTACGATTAAAGAAACTTCCATACTTTGAAAGCTTCTACTGAAAAACTCACTTTTCAGACTTAGCATACTATGGTTCGGAGGCGTCGATATATACAATATACCCAAAGTGGTAAAGGGTATCATATAGTCGGCCCAGTCCGACTTTACTGCTTTCCTTACTGGTTTAATATAGGTCCATGCTTATACCAGCCTAATATAAAATTCTGGACCTAATTTAAATATTTTAATGGTCCTAGACGCAATATCTGAAATTATTTTGCTTGGAGTTTTTGTGTTGCTTAGGTCGATTAAAAATTTCTTCCAATAAAGGAGAGGAATTTGCTCTTTGGACTAGTTATTTCCGAAAGAGAAAAGGCATGTTTCGTGAGAGCCTGTGTATAGGTTTGGAGGGATGTGTAGCTTGGTTGCACACGGGGATCTATTTGTTGTCCATCTATTTTGAACCTAATGATGGATTCTCTGCTGCGGGAGCTAGATGCCTCCTTCAAAGTTTGTGCGATGCAATTGACTGAAGGGGATAGCCAACTTGAACTGGAAAATCGTGGTGAGCTGGCTGGAATGACAGAGTAGAAGAGTGTGGCAACCGACTGCTGCTGATACTGCTGAAAAGTAGGAGCACAGGTGTCCGAAAAGTAGGAGCACAGGCGTCCGATGTCTGAGAAAATGAATTTCCTCCTACCCTTTGATCGGATGAATGAGAAACTGAAAGCGGTCGTTAGTATCGTCAAGCATGTTTGTGGACTGATTGGGGCTTGAGCAGATGTTCGGTGCGTACCATGTATGGGTGGTTGTTTTTGCCTATGGAACTTAAGTTTCACTTCCATGGTACAAAGCCAGTTCGACTGTTCTAGACCAGAAGGAAACCATAGCATGTCTGCCAGGTTGCAGCCAGATAAAGATTATTGGCTAAGGCCTCCTGATTTGATGAATGGGGATAAGAGGCGTCACAGCACAACTTTCAGGCTTAAGTACTGGGTTTCTATTGACGGGGCATGGCTCCCCTTTATATCTCGGCAATTACTTAAGTATATGAAAAAAGTGAATAGTTTTATTGATTTGTCGTTGCAAACTTTTCATGATATTGATCTCCAAACTTTATTTAATGTAAAAAAAATTGTAAAAACAGTTTTTTTATGTTCCCTTCGTGTCAAATTAAAACTAGAAGCCTACAAAATGGCGACTACGTCTCTTATCTATATTTGTTCAAAATGTTAACTGTATCTACCTTAAAATGATGCTGACATTTTAAAGCTCGATGTTGAGTTTTTTGTGAATTTTGATTTTAGCTTTAATACGAAAACAGGAATTTCTAAAAATCGATTATAAGGTTATTGTAGTCGCGATTCTAAATAATTTGATATATATTTTGTGTAGCTTCAGAGTAATACTCATCCAAAGGTGAAAATTTTGTGCGATCCAATTTCTAAAAAACCCATTTTCAGACCAAATTTTTAGATCTGCCAATTTAAGACATTGGTACCAGCAATCAGTAAGGGTTTTTACGTTTCGGTTGAAATAAATGTCGCAAAATATGCATGGATTGGAAGGTAACCTTCAGTATTTCATGGAAACCGAATGCGCATCAAATGATTTTGAAGATTACGCGATTTAGACGCAACTTAAAATTAGTATTTCAAAATATAGTTTTATTTTAAGATTTATTCCTATTTAGAAAACGCCAAGATTTATAGGAAGGGTCTTGATATAATCCACAAGGGGTATATATATACACAAGAAGTGATTAGTTTTATATATGTATATTTTTCGGTGAAATTCGGGTAAAATAGAAGAATAACCTCAAAAATGTTTTCTGAAATTTCAAAATTTCTTCGAACCAAAAACAAAGAATTTTCCACAATATCTTGTTTTGTTGTCGCTGTAATTACCAAATCGCTACACAGACTTGTGAGATTTTGATATCATTTGATTCGTCGTGCTATATATGTATAGTAGATATTTTTAAATTAATTTTTAGGTGGATACATGTTATTAATATAATGAAAATAATGACGTAATCTCCTACATTTTTATTATTTTTCTCATGTTTCACGAAAAGGTGCAACTTTTTCGCTATTATTATAATATCTGCATATTCATATTTTACGAATGTAATAAACGGCGTCATTTTAAGATTTTTTTCCTATGTCCAAATTAAAACTTTATAATTTTTGCGCACATCAACCAAAAAAATTATCGCTAAATACAAAAAAACAATTTTTTGAAAATGGAATATTAAAAAATTGGCAATATTGCCCATATATTTTGTTATGGGTTGTAATAATATTATTATATCTCGTCATGTAAATATGCATATCGTCAGCCCCATCTGACATTGGTCCTTTCCATATTCGTTATTTTTATCTTATTTATTAGTAAATACAAATTATTCGGAACTGTGTACAATCA
>NW_026884006.1:0-53672 GCF_032173495.1 Musca vetustissima
TTGTATTGTTTGTATGACCTGTGTTAGTATAATTCTGTGTTTATTTTTTTTAAAGTAATGACAATAGATTTAGGTTAGTACAGGATTAGTTGCAATATTGCTGTGACAATGTTGGGCACAGACTGTATCGTAAACTATAATCCTTTCATGAGATCTTTTTCGGCTATGACGCCAGGGAAAATCCCATGGTACTAAACCAAAAAAATATATAGTTCTATGTTCGTAAAGTCCAACCTAATCAATATACCATGACAGCCGAATTAGGCCACTTTATGTTAAAATTAATGTTCTTTTGTATAAAGAAACATCCCACGCACTTTATCCACGAACAACTGAAAATACTCTTAGTAAGCTCTCGTATTTGTTTTTGTGTTTGAAAAAAAAAATAATAAATACTATTTAAATTGAGTGCTTTATTTACGTGTTGATTTTTAAAACTAACTTTGTCATGTATTGAGAATCTAAATAAAGTATATCAATTAATTATTTTATCTAACCTATACATTCTAATATTCTTAATTATAATTAAAACCTTTTTTGTCGTTCAATTTAATTATTTTGTAGCTATTATTTAACCACGAGTTATTTATTCCTTTTTTTTATTTTTTTTACTTAATCTTGAATATCCTTTTTATAAACAAAAAAAAAATTAAACAAAAAAAAGAAAAAAAGAAAATTAAAAAAATTAAACAAAATAAATAGAATAAAAATATAACTCTTAAACTGTTTATTAGATTCAATAGATGAAGCTACTGCTGGCAAGAAACGAAGGAAAACGAAATAGGTCTTTAGTGTTCGACTTAAGCAGGACCTCAATTTCATCACCAAAACCCAAAAACAAGAAAAAACAATCAGAGACGAAAATGCAAAGCTCAAGGGCTAATTTAGATCCGGTAGTGCGGGATTTATCAGGTTCTATGAATAACCCCAATCCCAGTACCAGTGCTTCGGCCAATATATCGAACCAACCAAATTTTCAACCAACTCGTCCGGCAGAAGTCGACCAGCTTGTGAGGAGTCTGGCACAAGACAGCCTACACCATGCACAAGCAAATTTACAGTCCCTTGTGCAGGACACAGTTAAAAAGGAAATGGAAAAGGTATACTACAGTCATAGACAAACTGAATGAGACTATATGTAGATTATCAGTGAATGGGCAAGACCCAACTCCTCAGCCAAGCACTGCCCAAACCCTTAGACATTCTTCGCCACCGCCAAGAAGAGAGAATACCCAGTTTCAGTCGAAGCCACACTGTAACTCCATCCATTTTAAGCAGCCATAATTGCCAAGGGATAAAGTTAGAACGCTTCGGGCTAAATTTTTCTGGCAGACCCAATAGTCTAACAGTCGAAGATTTCATATATAGGTTGGAACACTTCCAAAAGTTATATAATTTAGCATGGGAAGATATCCTCAACGAGTTCCATGTTCTAGTTTCAGGACCCGCCAACGAGTGGTTCTGGCTAGAGCAAATGAACCATAATATTTCCACATGGGATGCACTAACTGAGAATAGAATGTATAGAAGTAGAGAAGACATTCTTTCGTAGGGAACCTATACCCATACCTAATCCAGGAATTAACAGACAAGTTCGCGTCAATGCCATACAGGAAGATGAGGTGGAAAATTATGAAAATTTTAATGAACAGGAGGAAGTTGTAGACATTTCAGCTATTAATATGCAATTAGTATGCTGGAATTGTCAAGCCCCTGGACACGGATTTAGGGATTGCCCTTCTGTGCAAAGAAATTTTTTTTGTTTCAAATGCGGAAAGCAAAACACCATTACACCTAAATGTTCAAATTGCCGAGCGGGAAACTCGAGGAAGAACGGGGTTGCTGCGGGGAACCACCGTTCGACCGATCAACCCGCAGACCCGAAACCCCAACAGAATCCGCAAATGTAAACAACCAGGAGCAAAACTTTGCGAAAATTAGGCATTATCTGCCATTAGAAGTTAGAGCAGAAAATTATGAACAAACAAAAGCCAGGATATTCCAAAACGAAACTGAAAGTCCTAACATGGAACTAAACCAAAATACAATAAAGAAATTAAAACACTCAACGAAAAACAAAGTAAAAATAGATAAACTAAGACAGAAACAAAAACAAAATAAGGAAATTAAACGATCAGTGTCTGAAGCAATTGTAAGATGCGAAAATATAAATGATTTAAGGCCATACGCCAATATAAAAATATACGGTAGGGATGTAAGAGGATTATTGGATTCAGGAGCAACAGTGAGTTTATTAGGGAAGAATTGTCGAGAACTAGTGGAAGAACTGGGAATTGAAATAAAGCCCTATATCTCAAACGTCACTACAGCCTCTGGTCAACGTCACCGTATCTTAGGTACTATTGAAGTAAATGTTGAATACCAGGATAAAATATGCCAGATGCAATTATTCCTGTGTCCTGACCTAGAACAGGAACTGTATCTGGGCATAGACTTCTGGAAGAAATTTGAAATAGCACCGGAATTATTTCCAGTTGCAGAAATTAATATTGATCTCCAAAGAAACATCCACGGAACGGCAAAGAATGAAGTGAATAATATGCATGTACTAAATGAGGACCAGGAGAAGAAGCTATCGGAAGTAATAGAAAAGTTCCGAACGTTTGAAAAGCATGGGTTGGGGTGCACTAAGTTGGAAAAACATGCCATCAAACTAGTAGAAGGTGCAGATCCTGTCAAAGACAGACACTATCCTTTATCACCCGCCGTACAGGAAATCGTGTATAAGGAAATAGACAATATGCTCGCATTAAACGTAATTGAAGAAAGCGATTCGCCTTGGAGCAATAGAACCACCGTAGTACGAAAACCCGGTAAAAACCGATTCTGTCTGGATGCTCGAAAACTGAACGCACTGACTATCAAGGACGCATATCCCCTACAAAATATTGATGGGATTCTGAGCCGCATAGATCAAACGCATTACATCAGCAGTGTCGACCTGAAGTACGCGTTTTGGCAAATAGAGCTGGAGGATGAAGCCAAACCATATACAGCCTTCACTGTACCAGGTCGACCACTGTACCAATTCCGAGTAATGCCGTTTGGTCTATGCAACGCAGCACAACGACTCTGTCGATTGATGGACCGCGTGATCTCTGGCAGACTGAAATCCAATGTATTTATTTATCTGGATGACCTCCTCATAATATCTGATGAATTTGATACGCATATGCGACTGTTAAATGAAGTAGCGGAATGCCTACAAAAAGCCAACCTGACCATTGGACTCAAAAAGTCACGATTTTGCTTCCGCGAGTTGAAATATCTGGGTTTCATAATCGGAAACGGAACTCTAAAGACTGACCCGGAAAAAGTCAGTGCGATCATAAAAATACCTATACCGAAAACTCCTAGAGAGGTAAGAAGCTTTTTGGGTACCGCTGGATGGTACCGACGCTTCATCCAGGATTTTGCAAGTATCTCTGCGCCACTTACGGATACATTGAAGAAAGCCCAGAAGTTTAGCATAACACCACAAGCGGAAGAATCTTTTAAAACATTAAAAAAGGCCCTCACAACGGCACCTGTTCTCCGACATCCGGATTTCCGACGGGAATTCTTTATACAATGCGACGCTTCCGAATATGGAATCGGAGCCGTATTATTTCAAAAGGATGATGACGATGGCGAATATCCCATCGCATTCTATTCCCAGAAACTTAATTCCGGCCAAAGAAATTATTCGGTTACCGAAAAAGAGTGTTTGGCCGCGGTACTTGCGGTAAAAAGGTTTAGGCCATATGTGGAACTAATGAAATTTACCATCATCACGGATCATGCTAGCCTTAAGTGGCTTATGTCCCTAAAGGACCTGAGTGGTAGACTCGCTAGATGGTCACTGCAGCTCCAAGCCTTCGACTTTTCAATCCAGCACCGGAAAGGTTCCGAAAATATAGCCCATTGACGCGGATGTGATAGTGGAAGAAATAACAGATGAGGAATTGCTAGACTTCGAAACTACCGCATTTGAAAGCGAGGAGTATGTAGAATTAAGAAACACCATAACAGAAAACAAAGAAAGACTTCCTGATTTGAAAATAGACAACCAGAAAATCTACATAAGGATTAAATGTTTCGATCAAGACACCATGGAAACCGAATGGAAACTGTGGATACCACAAGAAATTACATATGCGCTAATTGAGAAGGCCCATAATTATTCCAATGCAGTCCACGAAGGATTAAATAAAATATTTCAGAACATTTTTTTTCATAAATCATTCAGAAAATTTTTTATGATTGTGAAAAATGTGTCATAAATGTTTTCATCAAATTTCCATACAAATTCTTCATAAAAATTTCCGTAAAAGTGGTCATAAAATTTTCCATATTATTCCATACTAATTTCCATAATTCTTTTCCATATATTATTTCATACTAATTTACATAATTCCTTTTAATAGAAGATATATATATATATATATATATATGTATATATATAGTTGAAATAGACCATCACAAAATATTTCCATACAGATTTTCCATAAAATTGTTTTAAAAATTTTCATTATCCATCATAAATATTGTTTCAGGATCAATTGGCCATAAAAATTCAGCCATACACAATTGCCCTATTGAATTTTTTCACCAAAGTTTTCAATAAATAATTTTTCTCTTAAGAATATACTGCCCCCATTAAAATGCACAATCAGGCAAAACAAAACGAAAGTATTTTCTGGTCATCAAACAATTATAGTAAAATTCTAGTAAAGTATATTACATTTTCATTGAAATTTTCATCAGAAACTACCATTAAAATTGTCCACAAGTTCAACCATAAATATTAAAAATTTCCCAGCCAAACTTAAGTCAAGGTAATTCCCGGAGATAAAGACCATTTGAAATAAATATCAATATAATCTAATGGAAATAATATAATAAAAACACACAAGAATATAGGTATATAATAAAAGTAAAATATTTATACATAAATAATAAATTTGTTGTGTGGAAGAAATATGAAGTGTGATCAGTGCAATATTAGGCTAACCCAAATCATAAAATGTAAATAATTCTTGGTCGTATATAGCTCATGGTTTATTTTATCCAGAGGATCTCATATCTTCCTGGGCTCGTTTCAGAATACATGAGTTGGACAACCAAATTCGCATGTTGTTTTTTTAGCCACCAGTATTTAAATGGGTTGCACAAAAAAATTATTTCGACAAGCTCCAATCTTTACTTTTTGTTTAAAAGTATAACTGCATGAAAATCAATGTTTTGTTTGATACCACCAAGTCATTATATTTCAATAAGATCAATTGATTTTCAAATCACATATAAATATTAAAACTATCTGTCTCCCATAACAGAAGTTCACAGCCAAATGATTATTTAATTTGTATCGCATGCTACACTACAGTTTTAAACTGTATACTTTTAGGTGTTTCTATTTTTTTTATTGCATGCTATAAAATATATCGCCTTCCCTTTTTCTCTTAAGAATATACTGCCCCCATTAAAATGCACAATCAGGCAAAACAAAACGAAAGTATTTTCTGGTCATCAAACAATTATAGTAAAATTCTAGTAAAGTATATTACATTTTCATTGAAATTTTCATCAGAAACTACCATTAAAATTGTCCACAAGTTCAACAATAAATATTAAAAATTTCCCAGCCAAACTTAAGTCAAGGTAATTCCCGGAGATAAAGACCATTTGAAATAAATATCAATATAATCTAATGGAAATAATATAATAAAAACACACAAGAATATAGGTATATAATAAAAGTAAAATATTTATACATAAATAATAAATTTGTTGTGTGGAAGAAATATGAAGTGTGATCAGTGCAATATTAGGCTAACCCAAATCATAAAATGTAAATAATTCTTGGTCGTATATAGCTCATGGTTTATTTTATCCAGAGGATCTCATATCTTCCTGGGCTCGTTTCAGAATACATGAGTTGGACAACCAAATTCGCATGTTGTTTTTTTAGCCACCAGTATTTAAATGGGTTGCACAAAAAAATTATTTCGACAAGCTCCAATCTTTACTTTTTGTTTAAAAGTATAACTGCATGAAAATCAATGTTTTGTTTGATACCACCAAGTCATTATATTTCAATAAGATCAATTGATTTTCAAATCACATATAAATATTAAAACTATCTGTCTCCCATAACAGAAGTTCACAGCCAAATGATTATTTAATTTGTATCGCATGCTACACTACAGTTTTAAACTGTATACTTTTAGGTGTTTCTATTTTTTTTTATTGCATGCTATAAAATATATCGCCTTCCAAAAGACTCACGTCTTTTGCTAAAAACAGATCACATTTTTTTCACATCGTCACCGTCGACAAAATACAATTCCTATCCTTTGGAAGGATTTACAATATTTTATTGCACATACACACACTCCACACAACTAGTTTTATGGACATAATAATAATAAATTGAAAACACACTCACCAGCTATTATCCGAATTTTAATATTGTCCATTTATGGTCTTTTCAAACGGGGCAAGTCCTTGATGGTGTAAATATTCCAGGTATACACAAACAAATCAAACTCCATAGACACATGAAAATATCCATAATTGAAACCAGCTGGCATTGGTGTTTGCAAATATTATACAGCAACAAGAGTGAATTTTATATATTACCTGAAAAGGAAGACAAGAAGGAATTAGTGAAATCATAATTAGCAATGAAAATTTGGAAAAATTACAATCAAAAAGAATTCACTGGAAAGAAATAATAAAATTATTCAAAAGAAAATTCGTAAAAAATGAAATAAATTTGGGATCCCACAACAACTAATTAATAACACACATGCAAGGTAGTCACAATAGCACAGACAAATATACACACTATTTCTAAGCAAAATGGGAACAGACAATTGGAAGCCAGGAGCACTCACCTCCATCACAAAATAAAACCAGTAACTGGAGCATTGTAATTGTGGCAAATACACCACTCATTGAATGCAAACATCCATCTGTCCATCAAATACTCCAAGATTTTTGGGTGGTCACCAAGGCTTTACCCATGTACATGTTTTGTTTATTACCTGTAATGAAAAGAAAAAACAGCATTTAGTAATCAGACCAATAAATAATAATAAATAAATAATAATATCGCATCTACAATTGCACAAATTCTAAAAATTCTCAAAAATAATTTACATTTTCTTACCATAACCTCCATTGAAGTAAAGACGCTACGCACATAATGCACATTCATTGCAATAAATGCTGCTGCATTTTTTCAAAGCCGCAGGCAGGTATGCGTGTGTATGTGAATGGACAGCAACTGAATGGAAACCAATGTATTTTGTAATGCACACACATTATTCTGCTACCAAACATACACATACGTTGGGTTTCGAGTGTGTTGCGCCGGCAGCAGCTTCATTGAAAGAAGCGTGGGTACGCACACGCAAACACACACACGTACCTCATTGAGACACCATACCCAAGCCACGCAAAAAAATGTGCCTCCATGAGTTTTCTGAAATGAAAAGAAGATGGGTTAGGAATTGCAAATAATAATTTTTTAGATTAACTTACCTTTTTTAGCCAACAATTATTTTATTTTTCCATTACCACGCACATCTCAATTTGCTTCCCAATGGCTACAAATTGAGAAGTTTTGTTGCGTGTGGAATTTTTATTAAAAAAAAAATGCCGTGCAAAACTCCGCAAACAAATCTCCAGTTCAACCCACGTCCAAAAAATGAAGCGGAAATGTTCTAACCCAGGGTTATTTAGAATTGCCGCCACTGGCAGGGTTGTATTGAAGTCGATTAGCAAAGAATTGAGCTAATCGAAAATACAACCCTGCGATATGTTTAAGGGCTGGCTAGATCGACAAAGGAAAATTGGTAAATGTCAGGGAAATCAGGAAAAACCTGGTAAGGAGGGAAAATTCGGCGTCCTTACAGGAGTATAAAAAGCTCCAAAAAGAAAAATTCTCCTTCATTTCCTCAGTGGTGCACTCGAAAAACAGGCAACCGTTTCTTAAATTATTTTTCGAAAATTAAAACAAAAATCCTTTTTTGGTTAATAAATTTATTAAAGGCTGAAATTCGCCTATATATTTTTTAATTCTGCCGTGGGCGTTAGAAACGCAGTGTAAGTGTGAAGTCTTTGTGTTGTGTGTAATTCGGTAAATTTATGAGTGGTTTGTGCTTTGTTTTCCGTGTTTGTAGGTATCGCCAACAAATAAATATACAAAGGCGTCAACTGACCTCCCCGGAAAGCAAAACGGAGGGGTCAGTTCATTTTTATTGGCCACAGCAGCACAACAGCAAATTTTGGCCAGGTTAACAGCCATAATAACCATTGTCGGCAACAGCACAAAACCGCCAACTACCACTGCCAAGAAAGTCTCGGGTTCTGCCTTACCCCGAAGGAAGAGTGCTCCTGAAAGAAGAAATAAATGTTGATGTAAAATATTGGCTAAGTCCAGGTAAAATAGAATAAGGCTTATACTTACTATTGCCTGAAGAAAATGTCAAAGCACCACTTTATTGAAATCTAAAAAAGAAAGAAGAAGAACAAAATTCAATTAATTAAAAATATAATTTAAAAAGGCACAAAATTAATATAAATTAAAAGAAAAACAACAAAAGAAAACAAGTTGATTTAAAGTTAAAAAAATATACAGTAAAAACTCGCTAATCCGGATAATTGATTGCAGACCCCAATCCGGATTACCGAGATTTCCGGATTATCGAGTTTTATTAATTGGTTTAAATTTATATTAATTTGGTGACAATTTAATTATTTTTATGATTTTATTAAAAATGAAAATTATTCATTTCAAAAATATGAACTTTGAATATAGTAGGTACCATTTTCAATTAAATTTGCAACGATTTTTTTATTAAAATAAAAAGTAACGTATCTTTACAATCCGGATTTTTGAGTCAAATAGGTCAATCAATCCGGATTATAGGATACGCAATGGGTTGTGAAATGCAGTCCGGATTACCGAATAATCCGGATTGTCGAGGTCCGGATTATCAAGTTTATACTGTATAATAAATAGTTTAATCGTATATGTATGTTATAACCTAGGTTAAGTGGTATTGTCTAAATGTTTTAAATGATTTTTGTAAGGAACATTAATTACTTGTCTTTCATATATATTTGAGTGTAGGGTTGCCCCAAATTACCTTGAAATTTGGTTTTGGAATTGATAATTTGTTTGTGGACGGAAAGTAATGTCCCAAACCACCTAAAAGAGCTCGTTTAGGCAGGTATTAATTGTGTTTTTTTTTTAAATGGCCTAAATTGGCAGTAATTTCGGAGTAATGAAAGGGTAATCCGAGTAAATGACTCGCAATTTGAAGAAAATTTATAGTTGTTAATGTTTCAAGTTTTTTTGTTCTATTATTAAGGAAAATGACCAGCTCAATAAATTGTTTTTATGTTAGAATTTAAATTTTAAATATGTTGTGTTAATTTCCTTTGTGTGAGAGCCAAAACTAAGAGTATGTTGTAAGTGAGTAAGTGTAAGTGGTGTACGGGGCCCTTTATATTTCAATTTAAATTTAGGATCAAAAGGGTCAAGGATGGGTGGGCGAAGTGGAGGAGCAGATTCCATCAAGCTCCTGTGTCATGGTTTTATGTTGTGTTTGTATTCGTCTTTGTTTTGTGTTGATCCAAAGTTCCTTAAAGTGTTCATTCCCTAGGGTTAATGGTGGCAGGGTTAAAAATCCCCCTGAATAAAAAACGCTCCCACCTGAGCTAGTGTGGAACCCCACCATTACGCCGCATTAGGCAGAATGTAACAGGGTCACTTCGAAAATCAATTTTATAACGGTAAATATAAAGAAAAACGTGGTTTCAAGGATTTGCAATTTGAAACTTGAATAACTTATTTACTTTATAACGGATTTATATTATATATATGTGAAAAAATACGCATAAAATGACAAAATTTTTTTTTTCTTCGGACTGTACGATGAATTTATGATATCAAGCCATATAAGTTTTATTATATTCCGGAGAAGAAAATTAAATTAGCTTTTGAAAATGATAAAAATCAAAAAAATCGGTTAAAAAATGTATGACTTATACACATTTTTGTATTGATTCTATGCATATTCTTTAAAGGAACTATGGGTCTATCTCATTTCCTATTGCTGTTGCAAAAATAACGGTTTGTAACAGGAAACGATACAGACCCATATTTCCTTTAGAGAATATGCATAGAATCAAAAAAGAATAATATAAATCCGTTGTAAAGTAAATAAGTTATTCGAGTTTCAAATTGCAAATCCATGAAACCACGTTTTTCTTTATATTTACCGTTATAAAATTAATTTTCGAAGTGACCCAGAAAAACCAAAGGTATTTTCGTGGTCCAGGGACTCCAACTAAACAGAATTGGTACATTAGAACCCTTGAAAAAATTTCATGTCGCACAGTGTTATTTAGAGTAACAACGCAAAGTAATTTATTATAATAGTTATTAATTAATGTAATAATTATTAAATAATCTAATAATTATTATAAGCATAATTTTTAATAAATTATTCCTTGTGTATATTGTCTATGAACCATAGTATTCCTTTCAGCCCAAAATTTCTTTTTTTTTCAAAATTATACATATTTTATTACTTCACTTATAAATAGATGTAAGTGTTAATCCCAGTAGATTTTCATTAAACTAAATTCATATTTGTACCTAAGGTTACCAATTACCATTTGAGCTCAATAGGTAGGTCCTGACTTTTGACTTCGTTTTTTATTTATCCAAATTGGATATATAATCTTATATTGGGATAAACATATATATATATATATATCTAAGTATACCATTTACAATTCAACTTAGATCATACGATGATGTATTCTTATTTAGTAATTCTATATTTAAGGTCTTTGAAGCAATGTACTGATTCTTGATATACATTTAAGGTAATAAAAAGGGTATAATGAATTTTATAACGATAAAAATTTAAATTAATATGTTGTAGTGATTTATTTTAATGTGGAATAAGGTAGGTCCAGCCAAATAAAATGTTTTTATGGGGTTTCCTGCAAAATGAGAAACCCGCAGGGGATTTTGAAGAAATCCGTGGGAGGGCTCAAGGTACCCATGCACCAGCTGGGGTACCCACAACAACTCTGTATCGCTATCGAGACTCTTTAATGTTATTTTTCTTTGATATACTGTTGTGCATGGTCGAGTGAGGACGATGAGCTAAGCCGAGGCAAATTTTCGTTTTATATGTTTTATTTTTTAATATTATTTTTTGTTTTATTTGTTTTTCTGTTTATTTCGAATAAATTATAATAATAACAACAATGACCGTTAGGGTAATTTGCGAATTGTATTTAAGCTGATTTATCAAAAAAATCGCCCATAAAAATCCACATAATGGTCAACAAAAATCTCACAAAAAATTGTGAGACCGAGATTTCATTAAGAAACCTATAAAATTCGAAGCCTATTTTTGATTATTATTATTAAAAATTCACATCCAATTTTTTTATCATCCATTTTTATTAATATATTTCTATTTTACTGCGTCTTATTAGCACAATTTATAAATTTGAATGTCGGTTTACTCGATATTTGGTAACAATTGTTACCAAATGTTACTAAATGTTGTCTGTTTACACAAAAACCGAGTAAAAGAGAGTCAAGTGAGAGAGCAAGTTTGACAGTTGAACAACAACAAACTTACTGGAGTTTACTGAAAGAATTTTATTCAGTAAGATTTTGCAAACTCAACATTTTTTGATCAGCTGTTTTATGACCAAACACAAAAATTATTCAAAACATTTTTTTAATTTGCAAAGTTCAATTTGAAGTTAAGTTGTATAAAAATTACAGAAAATGGAAGAAAATTCGTAAGTAATGCAAAGTTTTATTAAATTAGAAACTAATTATATATATATATATATATATATTTAGGCAGGTTCCAGATAGAGGGCAATGTATTGATGCAGGAAGCTTAAATGTTCCCGGGGAACATACCAAATCAATTTTTCTTTCATTGTTCATTTTATTTTTAATATTAAATGTAATACAAATAATTGTGTTTGTCCTTTTTTGTTTGTTTATTTTGGCGCAAATAAAAATTTGATTTGGCGCAAATAAAAATTTGATTCAGTTTAAATAAAAATTTGATTTTCTTTTCAAACTGTAATTTTAATTCCCAATTTCAAGGCTCCAGCTCTATCTATTTAGTACTTTTTGTACTCATAAGTACGATTTTTTAAAGCTACCTCAATCCTGTATTCCAATAGTTTCTATTTTCAGGATTCCATCTTTATATGTTCAATTAAACGTAAATAGTACCAAATTTAGTACGATTTAGTACTTTTCATACACATAAGTACGAATTTCGAAAACCATTTTTATATATCAGCACCACTTTCCAATCTGTTTTCCACATAAAAATTCGAGATTCTAGCTATATATGCTTAATATATATACAATTACATGGCATAATTACAGAATGTAGTCTCATTTGAGCATTTTTTGATGGCAAGCCTTTTTAATTTGGAACTCATCTATCAATTTTAAATACTATGGAAAATAAATTCCATAAAATGTTATGTATGCATATTTTCAATAAATTAAAAAAATATATTTTCTAAAGTTGAACATTGCTCTCAAGATTTAACCAGGGTTGTTACAACTTATATTTATTTTTATAGAAAACCCATTCATTTTTTTCGTTTTTGATAAAATGTAAAAAATATGTCAAATGAACAGAACGAATTGTTGCATTTGTTTTTATTTATTCTGACGTTATTGCCCATAGGGTAGAAGTGTATTTTCTACTTTCTGATAAAAGCTACCCTACCTTGTATAATTGTACCATGATACTACTGAGATCATGGCGATTAACTGTCAAAGTGCGTAATTTCTACTTGAATTCGTTGAGCAATGTTTGCAACCATATGAAATATTATAAGAAAAAAATTGACAGACAAGATTTTTTGTTTTGATACATCACCTGGTTTTTGCATCATGCTCCGATCCATGGCACAATAAATCCATTTAGAACAGCTGATGTCTTGATTAACTGTCAAAGTGCGTATTTTCTACTTGAATTTGATGTGCAATGCTGCCACATTTTTGAAATATTATAAGGATAAATTTGACAGATGGTCGAGACAAAAACAAATGTTTTTGTTTTGATACATTACCTTATTATTGCATCATGCTCCAATCGATGATGCAATAATAAGGTGATGTATCAAAACAAAAACCTTTGTTTTTGTCTCGATTATCTGTCAAAAATGTCCATATAATATTTCAAATGGTTGGCAACACTGCACATTGAATACAAGTAGAAATTACCCACTTTGGCAGTTAATCAAGACATCAGCTGCGCTAAATGGATTGATTGATTGATTTCATTTTATTGAGTCTTCTTCTTTTCGATTACATATGTATGTATGTACTTAATAAATGATAACAAACGTAAGCTTAGAACTATAATCGTTTTGTTCTAATACACAATGAATGCTGAAAAGCTACATGCTAAAATGATATGAATGGTGTTAAATAATACAAGTATTTATAAGGTATACAAGGCTTGCTCACGGCCTATTAATCTTTTACGGATGCGCTAAATGGACTACCTATTCATTCAACATATAACACGAGCATGGCCTGTAAATAAGGTCACCAGGGAGACCAGCTGATAATCGATACCTCTCAAGTTTGCTATCAAAATGCATTATTATTGAATTGACTTCCATTAGAAAGCGTAAACAAAGACGAAATTTTTGACATTAAAGGGCTAAGCAGAATGCTCGCGTTGAGCCATCCGTTGCGTTATCGCAGCACACATCAACTTCGAGCGTTTGTGTTATCGTTTCCTTGTGGTTGTTGTATTTTCGATAACACATAACGCAACGGATTGCTCAACGCGAGCATTCTATGTAGCCCATGATCTATTAATAAGGAAATTACGGAGTAGAGTTCTATCTAGTTCAGTTGGCTGATCGCTCTTTTTAGTTCAGCTCTTTTGACTGAACTAGTTCGGTCTTCTAGTTCAGTAGTTCAATCGTTCACAATTAAGGGCTAAGCAGAATGCTCGCGTTGAGCCATCCGTCGCGTTATATGTTATCGAAAATACAACAACCACAAGGAAACGATATGCGTTTGTGTTATCGTTTCCTTGTGGTTGTTGTATTTTCGATAACATATAAGGCGACGGATGGCTCAACGCGAGCATTCTGCTTAGCCCTTTTATTCAGCTGTCGTTTTACTTCGGAGGTTATGTTCTTGGAAGATTGTGATGTGTGAATAAAAACAATTTTACAATTTTGTTTTATTTATGGTAAGGATATTATATATAACAATTTTAAAACAGTTTATGGGGATCTATAAGGTGTGGATTTTTAAAGAAAAGTTTCAGAATTATTGAAAAATTTCTTGCGAGCATAAATAATAAGCAACATATTTTATATGTTTACTAAATGAAATCGCTGTAAATATCACATGCAAAATAAAACTCGATCGCTGCCGCTTCCATTTAGAGGAAAATCGAACTAGGTCAGTAAAACGCTCAAATTTTAATGAACTAAAAGGAACGACTTTGAAAGACCTAGTTCAATCGGTCTTTTAAGTGAATCGTTCATTTGAACTAGTTTGTTCGTGAACTGGTTCTACTCTCATTGATGCGAGTATCATTTGGAATCTCTAACACCAGCTGGTCTTCGGGAATTAACAGCTGATATTGTTGTTGAGCAAGCCTAATCGGTGTTTGTATTGATTCTGGGTTTTATCAGTTACGTTTTGACTGAATTTCGTCCAATTCCACAACGCCGTCAAAACATTAGAAGCGGCATTGTACTTAAATTTTTTCATTCGAAAGCACTCCACGCCAATAAACCGAGGAGTTAATACTTTGCAATCCGAGTCTTGACTGTTTAAAATCAGGAATATTTGATCAATTCACAACGTTTAAGCTGTAATGTCACTTATAAAGAATTTGGTAAAGGAACCCGAAAGGAAGGATTCGAAATCGGACAATGATAGCGATGGTGAAAAGAAGCCGAGGCCAATAATAAAATCCGCTATAGATCTGCAACGTTTGAAACTTGAAAAACTAATGAAAAATCCTGTAAGTATAGCCATTACACTATGTGGGCCTTGGGTCTCTGATCACAACGATTAAGTTGTAATATTATCGATGTTCTTAACTCCGGAGGTATGGGGTTATGAAGTCCTTGGCATAGTCTCTATTGGCATCTGTGTGTTATTGATAGCCTTAAAAACACCGGGACAGTGACCAGCAAAATTTGTTGCAATAAGTGATATGTCGTTTTAAATGGTAGAACTTTCCTAGGGACTTTTGGATAGGTCGTTATAACCGATATTTCGTTATAAATGGTGTCGTAATAAACGATTTCTACGGTATCTTGCTAAATTTGCATTAGCTGCAAATGAGAATTAGAAGGGTACCATAACCAATCATCTGTAGTTACTAGACCCTTGAGTAAGGATAGATTTTCTTAAAACAATGTTTTTGGAATCGCTCATGGCCCATTGGGCTAGGTTCTCGTTTATAAAATAAATTGAAATTAAAAAAATTAAATTGAAATTAAATTTCCCAAATAACAAGGATCTGTACACGAAATACGCTAACACTTATTTCTTTTCCATAGGACAAACCTGTGATTATCCCTGAGCATCGCAAAGAAAAGGACTATATGGCAAGTGTTCCCACATTTGTGCGAAATGTTATGGGTTCCAGTGCTGGAGCCGGGTCTGGAGAATTTCATGTGTACCGGCATTTGCGTCGCAAGGAGTATGCTCGCCAAAAAATGATTCAACAGAAAAGTTTGCAAGAACAACTTGACGATGAGTATCAGCAAAAAATAGAAGAAAATCGTCGTAAAGCTGAAGAGAAAACGGCAAAGAAGAGAGCAAAGCGCCTTAAGAAGAAGCAACGGGCAAAAAAGCCTAGACAACAGAAAGCTCCCAGTGAATCGACGAAGAGCAATGAAGACGATGGCAATACATCAAGCGACTGTAGTGAGGACAACGATAATGACAATAAAGCAAATGACGATAGTCCAACAACATTAACATCTAACGAGTCTGTGGAAAATAATGCGCCCAGTGTCAATAACGCCGATGATTGCACGAAGGATGCTAAATCAAATTCCTCTGATGAAACTCCGCTGAATAAGGATACAATATTGGTAGAGTCTTCTTCGGCATCTACAGCAGCAACTAAAGATGATGTTACAGAAAACGATAAAGAGCATCCAGACACATGATTATAGATGTACTTTTAAATATTTTTATGTAAAAAAAAAACATTTTTTAATTAATAAATAGAATTCTTTTACGAACTGCGTCCGTATTCAATGACATTTTATGCCATTATGGCATAAATATTTTCAAAACAAAATCAGAGACGGAATTGAGATTAGATTTTACTGGGGAATTTCGAGGTATGGGGAAAAGGTGTAACAGTCCCGAGAAGGAAAACAATATAGTTCCAATCCTCCGGCATCCACGTTTGTGAAGTTAATGTCAAAAACATCCATACACCCCACTTTAAAAAAGTGCATGTGGTATCTTCGCCATTCATAATGGGTCGATTATGAATTGCAAACAAACATGAATGTGCTCATTGTCAGTTGCCCTTCGAATGAAACTTTCTAGTAATAGCAACATGGTATTATAAAAGGTAACAGCAAATCCCAGCTGATTTGATTCCAACGTAATACTAGTGTCAATATGAATTTGACAAATTATGTTTTTAAAAATCACCCAACAGGAAAATTGGGAACGCATACAATTTGAAATTGTTCTTTATTAAATGTGCTCTTGTATTCAATTTACTCAATCTGCCTGCTGGGAAAGTTTGAGGAAGCAAATCTTTCTTCAAGGAATAACTCGCTATTCCCAGCATTTTCATATGTGTTACACATATATATGGCAATGGCTCAATTATAGGAAATATGTGGAAGCGATAGAAATATAAATTTGAAAGATTTTCATTCATGTTTTTCAATTTTTATTTTGAGGATTCGAAAATATTTCATTTTCAAAATAAAAATAATTTGATGATATTTTGTTTGTTTACATTTTTCTGTCAAATGAGTTGACACTAGTAGAACTTACAACAACAAATTTCCATGTGGTTGTTGTATCGTTTTTTGTACAACAACACTTGCTGTTACCTTCTATTATTATACCATGTAATAGCAATAATAATTTTTAATTCCAATTTTTCTTTATTTTCCGGCCAAGTTTCGAATTTCATCTCTGAAATAATTAAGATCAACATTTCCATTAGCTTATTGCCATATAACAAAAAATCCTCCCAAAAAATACATTCTTAATAAAACAACTCAAATGTCTTTTGTTATGTATTTCGAATGGATTATATATGTATATTGAATGTTTATTATTGCAAATTTCTGAGTATTCATTTCGTTTTAAACACAAACAAATTAAGGATGGATTTAGATTTTCATTATATTTTATTCGGATAAATGACGACATGACAAAATCTACATATTTAGTTTATATCATCTTATGTTTTGTTTGAGTGAAATAAAATTATTAATTTGTGAAACAGTAATTCTTTTCACTACCGTTTTTTTTTTGTTTGTTTTCAGAATAAAGCCTCATAATTACTGTTTCCACTCATAGTTTCCTCTTTCAGATATTTCAAAATGTTTGTTTTTGTTTTCGGTATAGAATTGGTGGAATTGTTTTTTAAGCATTTCAATGATATATGTATGTGCAGCAGCAGAGTGTTCTCCACTTTAGATTTATATACTTGTTTAGTTTTTCTTCATATATTTTAACAATAACAAAATGTTGCAAAGAAAGAAAAGCAGCTACTAAATATTCTGGTTTTCAGAGAACTTATAATTTGGACAAATATTATTACATTATTGACGGCGGTGATGAAATTAATGAAATGTTGAAAATGTGTCTGTTTATAGCAGTAAAACAAGTTGTTTTGGATTTTGTTTAGCCAAGTATTTTTATATTTTCCCAAATTTGTTGTTGATACTGTTTTTGCTTTTACTTTCACACGATATATTTCATGTATTTCGAACATGTGTAACTTTAGTAAATACAAGTTTGAATTTCAATACAATTTCGAGATAGTGCATATAAAATTGGGTTTTGTTGTCTTTATCTGACTGTTAATAATTGTGGGAGTGCTTAAAAAAATTAAACTTTAAAAAAATAAATGAACAGAATTCGTTGGCAAATAAAAAATCTATACAATATGTATTGGATGTAGTATGTCATTCTTTTGACACGCTGTGTTATTACAACTGTATATAAAAAAATAAAACAAATTTGTATTTACTTAGTCGTCGTTGAGCACATTTTGTATGATCCAAACTTCAATTACATGGAACGGACTTCAATGTTTTCCTCATGTTGACTGGCGGCGTTGGCTGTGGAGTTTCGATACTTGGAGGTGGTTGAATTGAAATGTTATTAGATTTGGGAAGAAAAACACAACACACATGTATATCGGGGTCTTATAATATATGTATCATCAGTTGTCGTTTACACAAGGTCTGGTTTTTCTCCTCTTCATTTTTGTTGTTGTTGTTAATTATTAACTCTCTATGAGTAATGTAAATATAACTCGCCTTAATTAAAAAAGCCCTACTATTTAAAGTACAAATTAAGATTAACTTAAAATTTCTACTTGAACTTGAATTTATAGAGACACATTTTCATTAAGTTTTATTTTCTTTTTTCATTTTGTATAAAATCATAATTCTAATAATGATTGTATGTGTGTATTTATATATATAGAAATAATAATTAAAAATAATAATCCAGCAAGCGAAAACTTAAAGTGTGTGTGTTGTTTACAATTACAATTAAAAGGCGTAGTACACATAACATTCGATTTGAGTTCTACTCAATACTTACAATATAAGAGAAATAGATTTGAAAACAAGTCTGCCTATACCTTGCACTTTCTTTTTCGGAAAATGTCGAGAATTGCAGTATATTCTAAAACTTGGTTCTAACAGGCATTGGCAGGCAAACTATCATTTGGACTCACGAATCACGATTACGCCTAAAAAAAAAAAAATGTGAGAATTTTGCACTTTCAAGCAATTGCGTTTGCCATATCTTGGTTGGTTGTAGTTGATTTTTTTTTGTTTAAACGTAATTTTAGTTGGTAATCTATATTATATAGAGATGAATCACAAGATTCTTGAATTGTTTTGTTTTTTTGTTTTTCGATATTAAATTATAATCAATAAATATATATTTATGTATAGGTTGTGTGTGTGTGTATTTTATCTGCATTAATTGAAGTAAATTGTAGCTCTTAAACAATATATATTATTTTATTTTCATCTCCTGACAAGGGAGCACACAAAACAGACCAATGCCAAATTATGTGTCCCTATCGCCTAACCTTTTTATTATCATTAATTACTATTGGCTTAACGACATTCCCAAACCTTAACCGTTGTATCTACGCTACCCGAAATGACATATGGATGTGTTTTGTGGAAATCTGTGAGAAAAAAATAAAATTATGTATAAGAAAACGATTTGACTAGCAGAAATCAATTCAAAAGCACATACCAACTGAAGTGCAGAAATGTTGATGCGCGGTAAGAGTTTTCGTGCATCGTTTGTTGCGTAAATCCCAAATTCGTATAGTTTTGTCGTCACTGGCTGATATTAAATATTTGCCGCCGGGATGGAAAGCCAATTCTCGCACCCAGTTGTCATGTCCAGTGAGTACAAATAAGCATATTCCAACACTCACGTCCCAGACCTGAAATAAAGAAAACATAACGTCATTCATAAAATGTATTTTTACAACAACCAAAAAATGTGACGCGTCACATCATACATGTAAATAAATTGTTTTAAAAAGTATAGTAAAAATATGAGCTACCCGGACATTAATTAGTTCACATAATAATATTCGTTCGATGTGTAATAATATATATTTTGCTCCTATACAAACTTGACAAAATTCCGATATATGCGATTAAAAGCCAACATATTAAAGAAGTCAAATGAATTACAATGGAATAAGTGTGTGGATGAATTTTGATCCTACTTTTGCAAGCCCTTTTGCTCTTCAAGATACCAGCTAAAATCTATACCAACTCCAAAAATTGTAATCACAAGAATTTTGTCAAATTTCTATTGAGGCAAAATATTTTTTTAAGCCCCTGCATGTATATATAAATTGTATGGAATAAAAATATGTCAATAATAAATTAGAACTAATCGAATAAAAAAAAAGAATTAATTAACACACATACTACATATTATGAAATATTAACCACTTATCATTGATGTTTCAATTATTTTATAGCTTAATTGCTTTTGCATTTGATTCCTCTATAGGAATTTAGATTGAATTATAAATATAATAATATTAACTTACGCGAATGGTTTTGTCCCTTGATCCAGATGCTAAGAATGGACCTTGATGGTGACCTTTTTTGTTATCTGCTCCTGCAGCTTCATTAATTGCAGAAGAAGCAGCCTCTGGTGCCCAAGCAATACACTCAACTGTGTGATCATGGTCGCGTAACTCAACCTTTTATTAAAAATATTCAAATTAATAAATTACAATCCAAAAAGAGAAAGATATTTTTGTATTTAAACTTACTTTGCAGTCTTTTGAATTTAACGACCAAACACGAACTGTGTGATCAATTGAGCATGATGCAAACAAGTTACCTTCCATGTGTACACGTACCATACGTACCCACTCTCGGTGGCCAACAAAAGTTTTGACACAATATCTGCAATTTTAGAAAATGTAGTCAAGTAAAACAATACATAAATTTGCTCACACAAGTTTGTATATTCGACACTCACCCAGTGGCAACTTCCCACATTTTAATTGTTCTGTCACGTGACGCTGAAAGCACGTAATCACCGGCTGGCACAAAAGCTACAGACGATACATTGTGATCATGTCCATGCATTGTTTTGACACATTCATAACTCTGCTGGAAATCCCATAATTTGATAGACAAGTCAGCGCTGCACGATGCTGTATATGGAATAAAAAAAATAAGTATTATCCCAAAGAAATCATTATTGGGAGAGTAGCATCATACCCAGCAGTTTTCCTTGAGCATCAAATGCTATATCCTGCACGGAATTTGTGTGACCCTTAAGACTGCGTTCATATTCTCCTGTTTCAAAATCCCATATTTTAATGACTGCATCTTCTGATGCCGATACCATTAGACTGAATATTGGATGAAATATAACCTAAAATAACCGTCAAGTTATTAATTTTCAATCATTAATATTTGTTTTCTATATAGAGAGATACTTACTCGTGTTATGCTGGCACGATGACCTGATAATGAAAACTTTTCAGGTGGTCTGGGTATCCATTCGCCAGGTTTACGATCTACTTTTGTCGGAGCACCCTCTATAACCTCTTTTTGAGTTTCTGCAAGTTTAGCCTCAAGGTCCAATACTTTCTTTTGTAAACGTATAACCGAGGTCCACTTCTTTTCTAGCAGACCACCAAACTTCTTTTCAGTTTCACCACTGAGATCGGCTTCTTTACGGAAAGCTTCCAATGATTCTGAGTATCCATTACTGCCTAAATAATCGGCAATCGCTTGGTTACTGCAATTGAAAAAATATTCGAAATAAACAACTGTTTGCATCATTCAGTATCATTTGAATACTTACAGCTCCTCGCGCTGCCGTTGCGACAACACCATTTTCATGCTGTTCTCAATTAAGGTCGGCTTTGTGTTGTTCCTCACTGATAAATGTCACTTTTGTACAATTGCCAAAATATTCTTTTATATTTAGTAAATATATTCCTTAGTGCTCAGCACTTTAGGGATATCTGAAAATAGAAATGACATTTAATTTGTTATTTATTAATTTATTTTAGAAGTAGTTTTATGTGTTTTATGGAATTTTTCTTCTTAAAAAGTCTGCGTGCAGGGAACAAAAAAATTAATAATTACTGACAGGTTTACATTGGATAAGTAGTTTTGTGTTGCCATCTACCACAATAGCAGGTTAAAAATAATTCGATTGCCTACATAAAAATGTAAACGTCAATTCAAACTTCATTTTAAATTAGTCGGAAAAAATTTACATAATTTATATTAAAGTATTTTGCCATTAAATGGCAAGTTTTTTAATTATATATTTTTGTCTGGAGTCACAATCACAATAAAAGAGAACTCTTTTATTTCTACTCCGACTTAAGAACCCTAAAGAGTTTTCAACGCAGTTATGTGAAGAAGAAAGTGAAGAAATGCTAAAAAAAATCTCTTTGATACAATAAGGAATCTTATTGAGGTATCATATGAATTGATTAAAATTTGTGATTTTCCATTTGATATTCTCATTTCAATATTTTCTAAATCTAACACATTATCAAACTTTTATTTAGATAAGAAAAGGTATATAACAACAAAATATAAATCAAATTCGAACAAATATAAACATCACGGTGTAAGGTTCGCTGTTAAAAATAACAAGTGTTTGAATTTGTGTATAGCTTTCAATTGTTATAGGACCACATGGCCATTAATATAAATTTGCTTTGAAGGCATATTTAGGATATCATCGTTGTCATTTATGCAATTTGCAACCCATTGAAATCATAATCGTTACATATTACATACATAATTTCCAAATTAGTCGTCCGAAAACGAACAAATTAGAGCAAATATTAGGACGAATGCAGCTCTATGCACACTTCCCAGTTTGAACGAAAACGTGTTACTTCAATGTTAACATATGGGTGGATTGGGACATATTTATCCTTGGGAGCAACACAATATCGTACAATGCCTGATTTGTGGCGAAAATTTCAAATTATTTCAATGAAGGGCCTGCGTTATTAGAATGTCATTTAGGACGAACAAGTTTGGAAAGAATGTATCAATTATTATCACAACAACAATATCATTGACATAGGCCGCAGTATTAGTTCTATGTTAGTCCAATTTCACAAGTATTTCGTTCATAGCCAGTAGCTATATCAGGGGTCATACATACGGAACTCTCTCCAATGAATTCAATTAGGAAGTATTAATTTTTTTAACGCTTATGGTTTACTCATTTGTCATACCACCAAAAATTCAGATTTTCCAATTAATGTGTTTTGGCATGTTTTAAATAATTTCAATGTTCTGCATGACTCACAAAAAAAACCTAACGGTGGTTTCAATGTTCTATTAACAACATTTTGGATTGTAACATTAGATTGGATAAGGTCGTATTTACACATTTGCTATTAACTGTTATATTGTGGTTTATTTGATATTATTCTCCTACAAGATACGTCAAATAAACCACAATAGGGTAGTTGATCGCATAAATGTGTTACGAAAAAAAAATCGTATACGCCAAACGATTAGGGAAGCAATTATTGCAGAAAACACTTTTATCTACAATTAATTGTCATATATCCAGAATAATATTAAATTATGTTTGCTCTCGGAATTTTATTTTATGTTAGTCCATTTCCTAACGTGTGTGGACTGCTCCAGCAAAGGGAGAGGGGGGATAATCGATTTTTCTGCGACACTGTGGTAACTATTCATTTAAAATATAACGGCTTGATGAAGAAAACAAAAGCACAAAGAACTGTCACCACACATTACTGGTTATGGTTTTTTTGTTTCCCTTCTTTTGTAGTTTTTTCGTATTTTTTTGGATTTATTTATACATTTGTCTTTGAAAACCTATTAATTGCTGAATCAAATTATGAGGACAGGTGCTGATGTCACATAGATATTTTTACACTAACTTCGAAAGAAGACTCAAACCGAATTTCAATCAAATTTGTTTATTCAACATCTCTGACGAACTATCTAGGCATTTTGCACAAAACCAAAGCTTGGTACGGCGAAACAGATATAGTTGAATGTATATAGAAACCGAAACACAATATTTTTTAATTCTTGTTTTGCAAAATATTTACTGGTATATTAATCTCTGAGCTCAGCTGGCTGGCAGACGACGACGGACGATTAATGAATGAGTCATAACTAAAAATCTCCAAAATGTTGTCAGAGAGCACAAGTATACACATCAGTCATGACGGCGCATTCATTCTAGTAGTCCCCAAAGAACATGGTTTGTTGTTTTTGTTGTAATCAAGCTTTTCTCTTGTGTTAGCCCTCTCTCAACTAAATACAACCAACAACTAAACAATCAAGGAACCAACTGGCCAACCAACCATTCGGTATACCACCACCACCACTTTATTACCCAAACATTATGAGAAAAGAAAAAATAAGACACGAATGAAAAATGCCAACAGTAAATGTGGCTAGCAAAACAAAACAAACAAAATCTAAATTCAGAAACAAAACGAGATTAGATTAAAAAAAAAACTTGTTAAGTATGTTTACTTTTATATGAGAAAAAAAACTAAAACAAATCTCAGTGAAAAACGAATTGAGTGAAAACGTTTTTACTTTTGATTGCACTAAATAGTGAAAATGATAGTAGGTGGCTTTGCAAAAACGACAAGATTTCAGGTGTTGTTGGCTGATTTTGCCTAAATAACTCACTCATCATGCTAGTTACTATATTAATAAGAAAATTTGCACAATAAACCTCTAATATCAATCAATAATCCATTTTAAAACAGATCATAAGAATAAATATCAGGGACCGTAACGGTTATAACTTATATAAAATCAGGTAAAAAATAACTGTTATTATGTGCCCTAAATAAAAAAAATATCCACTTTAATTATTTATTTTTTAACGGAAAAAATAAACGTTGATTTTTATTTTTTCCGTCAAAAATAAAGTCTTTTTGGGATTTTTATTTTTTCCGTCAGAAAATAAGTCTTTTTGGGATTTTTATTTTTTCCGTCAGGAAATAAAACTCTTTTACGTAAATAAACATATAGAGTTTGGTACCAGTTATATAACCTTTGACCTAATAGTCATAAAGGAAAATTTATCGTAGTAAAATGTAGTATTCTTGCAGGACTGCAGACAAATTGCATTTCTTTAAATTATTCAACTGCCAGCGTCGAAATGTCAGTGCTGACACAAAATTTAAATATTACTACTCAGATAAGCATAATTTACATAGGTATTTTGAATTTAATCTATGACCCACATTTTTAGAACGGTACACAAACTGTAACCTATAATTCTACTATTTTTGATAAGGGTATTTAATATTAATAAGAAAATTTGCCCAATAAACCTCTAATATCAATCAATAATCCATTTTAAAACAGATCATAAGAATAAATATCAGGGACCGTAACGGTTATAACTTATATAAAATCAGGTAAAAAATAACTGTTATTATGTGCCCTAAATAAAAAAATATCCACTTTAATTATTTATTTTTTAACGGAAAAAATAAACGTTGATTTTTAACTGTTAAAAATGATTTTTATTTTTTCCGTCAAAAATAAAAGTCTTTTTGGGATTTTTATTTTTTCCGTCAAAAATAAGTCTTTTTGGGACTCTTATTTTTTCCGTCAAAAATAACAGTCTTTTTGGGATTTTTTTTCCGTCAAAAATAAAGTCTTTTTGGGATTTTTATTTTTTCCGTCAGAAAATAAGTCTTTTTGGGATTTTTATTTTTTCCGTCAGGAAATAAAACTCTTTTACGTAAATAAACATATAGAGTTTGGTTCCAGTTATATAACCTTTGACCTAATAGTCAGGGGAATGATTCCTTAATTAATATTCATTATTTGGTACACTAGACTATATTTTTAAAAATGTATAACAAATATTTTTTTACCTTTGATCTTGATTACTTATGTGTACACTTATTGTAATAAGGACAGAGATTTATAAATTGTAATTTTATAACTGATTACAACTTACGTAAAAAGAGTTTGATTTCTTGACGGAAAAAATAAAAATCCCAAAAAGACTTTTATTTTCTGATCCCAAAAAGACTTTTATTTTTGACGGAAAAAATAAAAATCCCAAAAAGACTGTTATTTTTGACGGAAAAAATAAAAATCATTTTTAACAGTTAAAAAATAACGTTTATTTTTTCCGTTAAAAAATAATCCTTAACATGGGAACTGAGAGTGTTTTCTCGAGATCACTCAATATCCTTAATGGGCTCCTCAATACGAATCTATTGGTATATGACACTATTGGTGTCCCATGTCTCTAAAATGAAGATTTTTTTGTTCGCATTTTAAAAAATAACTGTTATTTTCGGTCCCTGATAAATATATGTATGTATACTACACTGATATCCTATGACGTAGACAACTGCGACAAAAACTAAACTTGTTGTAGGAGGGTGGTGGTTGGTTAATGGACATGCGCATTATATAAAATAAAGAGATTCATTATTTATAAGACTTCCTTTTGGGTTTCGAATTGCCCTATTATGAAGTGTGTCCTTTATTTTAAATTTAAACAAAATATACTGTGTTTTTGTTTATCAATCCAACAATTAATATGTATTTGTCATTGGATGTGATAAACATAGAGTGGGCGTATTGTTAAATTGTATAATTTATTCAAAACTGCAAGCTCGTGTACGAACGTAAGGTTTGCAGTGAATAAAATCTATCTTTATGTAAATGTACTTAAGCCACAAGAAATGGTAGATTTAGTGAAGGTTTTTGATAAACATTGTGACAACATTGATCAACATAACCATCATCATAAACGAAAAAAAAAATGATTACCGTTTATTCTAAATTGCCATGAACATCTTTTATACCATTAAAATATACATTAGAATATACATTTTTCAATAGAGAGAACAGGAAATATCCTGTTTCCCAAACAGACACGTACAATATTTGTCAATGCGTTCCATAAAAAAAAAATATAGTTTTTTCTAAGGTAAACAAGAATCTAGGTTTTACCTATACATAAAGGAAAATTTATCGTAGTAAAATGTAGTATTCTTGCAGGACTGCAGACAAGTTGCATTTCTTTAAATTATTCAACTGCCAGCGTCGAAATGTCAGTGCTGACACAAAATTTAAATATTACTACTCAGATAAGCATAATTTACATAGGTATTGTTTTGAATTTAATCTATGACCCACATTTTTAGAACGGTACACAAACTGTAACCTATAATGCTACTATTTTTGATAAGGGTATTTTGTGACACAGAATATGTTTACAAGATATCGAAAACATCTCCTCACATGTAACAATTTTAACTGCATTTGAATATGTTTGAATTTTATAAAAAATGTTCCAAAGGATATAATTCGCCAAAGGATTATTGTTCATTCATAACCACCGAAATTCCTTCAGCACTTTTTTCCTTCTCTGTCTGGTCTTTTTGGATTTGAAAAACAAACTAAAATCATAACAGTCAAAGACTGTAAAAAGAAAATCCCGCCAAATTCGGTTGAACAAAACTTGTAGGTTTTCTCTGTAGAAGTCTGATTCTGGAGTGAAGACAAATATCAATGCTTTAAAGTTTTGTTTTGCAGATTCAGTTTCGCAACAATAATAATATGTTCGGCGAGTCATTTAACCAGTGGCGGTGAATTAAGTCGCATAATGGTAGGTGTGTAAAATCTCTCTTCATTCAGTTTCCATTGCAAGATCGTCTCCATTAATAATTGACAAGATTTAGCAGGTAATAAAAGAATATTCGATTTTTGGATTCTGCTTAAAGAGAACACCGAATTGAATATGAAAAAAGATAACTGTTCCGGTATAGTTAGTCAAACCAAATATTTTTGAAATGTTTTCTGATTCTATACATTTAGACATTTTAATTAAGGTTAAATGTCTGACATACGTATGTTCAACGTACGTATATGTAAGCTACGTTTAAGAAAATTTGTTACATAGGAATGTAACAACATTATTACTATTTACAACAATATTAATAATAAGGAAATGCGAACAGTTTACAATTATTTTCACTCGTATAGTATTACATATGTATTAGTTTTGGCCACTAAACTTACATTTGCCGAGACCTTGCACTTGAGTAAAAATACAAGCAAGCAAAGCTTTTTATTTTTTACTTTAATTTACATTTGCGTGATTATACAAAATTCACATAAATCTGAACGATAAACACTGCTGGTTACTTAGAAAACAAACGTGGTTTCAACTACGAGTTTACCCCAATTTTACACTCCGAAATTCTCAGAATTTTGCGCTTCCACACTTTTTGCGTATAGACATTATTTAATTTTCTTATTATATTGTAAATATATCACACTTTTTGTAATATTTTGCGATCTACTTGGAGATGTTCTAATAACGTTTGGGTGTGAATAAAATTACGGTAAGAAAAAAAATGTGCGCGCTTGAAATAAGAATAAACTTCCCTAGACGACGTATAAACAATGACTAAATTAGAAAGATAGAGGAGAGTGAGAGAGAAACGGATAAGACACATTTCACATTGCATTTGCAAATGATAGTGGTGGTTGTGGTGGTGACTGTGTATTCTTAAGTTATGGTCTTCACCCACTCCTTAACTGGAATGTTAATGCCTGGTGGTGGCTTAAGCGTTGCAATTCATTCCTGATAATTTTAACGCTATAACATCTTTGCAAGCTTGTGCATTTGTAATAAGGAAAGACGCGACTACTTGGCATTAAATTGTTCATATAAGACTTTCAATGTTTATCCATATCTGTTTATATGGTGAAAATGTGCTTCATCGAAATATTGGTTTTAGACCCCATGTTTCTTTGAACCAAATCTGTTTTTGAAAATTTGGACTCGATTTACAAATTTCCTACGTCCGTCCGTCTGTCTGGTCGACTGGTACGCCCAATGACTTTCGAGGGGAGTAATCGATTTCATTAAAACTTTGCACATCTTAATATTTCTGCCAAACTTATATCAAGTTCGAAGATGGGGAATATTGGTCCACTATTTGTGGTACCTCCCCCACAAAATGGTCAAAATCGTTTAAAAAATTAATTTTATAATATCATGCGAACGGACTATCCGATTTGAACCAAACTTTGTTCAACCTATTACCAAACCTAGATCAAGTCCGAAGATGGAACCCATTGGTTCACTGTTCTTGTACATCCCCCACGAATGGTAAAAATGTTCAATATTTATGAATCCAATATTAGACTTATAGAATGTACGATTTGAATCAAACTCTGCACATCCTATTGTCTTTATGAAGACTAGATCAAGTCCAAAGATGCGACCCATGGCTGTACTGATCTATCAGTACAGCTATCTGCCGAAAAAATAATGGATTTCTTTTCCCCAACCTATTTATTACCAAGTTATAATACTTAATGTGGTGGTAAAGCAGGTAGGCCCCTCCCACCACAATGATTCTCTCTTGTTTTAGAATTATTTCTTCCACAGCATCATTTCAATCCTAAATTGATGTTTTTTCCTACCAACTATAATTGCATAAATATGTATGTTGGACATATAAAACATAGTTATATATAAAGAATGTTGTTGTGGTACTTCGTAAACATACATCACACTTGGAAAATCGATGACAATTGAGACGCTAACAGAAGAATCAAAACAAAAACAACCAAACAACGTTTCATGGGCGATGACGTTTTAAGCCAACGAGGGGGGATGGGGAAAGTGCAAATTGTTGGTGTAGCAAATAACTACAGAAAAGAAAAATAGATGGCTAAGTGGACGACGTTCGCATATTGTTTGTTGGCTGGCTGGTTGCTTTTTAGTTCGTTTGTTAACATGATGGGTACATGGCATAGTGGTACCCTTGTACGCAAACACACACACTCACACTGTCATACATTCACCCAGTCTAGTGTATATACATATTTGCACAAACGGATCACATATATACAGACAGACCTACAGTCTATATAAACTTGACGCGAGGCGATGTGTCATCGTCGTTACGACAGAAAATGCAAAAAAATCGACTTTTATCAATTCCCCCAATGAATGAGACAAAAAAAAAAAACAATAATAAAAACTTATCAACCACACATACGATGATGGACACCACTAAAACAAATCACAACACATCCCAAACAAAATATCACTTATCTATTTTGTAATACATATATTTTTCAGGATCATGGAAAGCGACTTGGAGACGACGACGCCTGGAAGAAACACCACGGAGACAATTTGCTCTGGCCAACAAATCGCAACATAACACAACACGACCGACCCGTGTACTCTAACCAAAGAAAGCAAAGCAGTCAGAGCAGAGACACCAAAAACTGTTACGAACGGCCATCTTGGAAGAATAAACGAGAAAAACGTAACGCAAAAAAACCCCAAGTGAAATAGTCAAAAACTTGCATCAGTGCCAGGGTTAAATTACGCACAAAAGTTCACAATAAACTTTTCAGATCATCATTAATTACATGAATTTCGGATGGAACATCAACATAGTATAGACAAAACGATGACTATATTTCTGGGGGTAACAATCCACTTTTCTCTTTCGGTTTCCTTGCAAGTTCATGTCTTACATTATACACACACACACGTCAAATATTTTATTTTTCAATAACTCTTCCTTTTTGTTTGGACCATATTTTCACGAATTTTTCGGAAATTTTTGTAGGAGACACGAAGATATATTGACCATTGTTCCAAATTCACTTTACTTACATGTTTATTAAAGAAACTGTTCGTTTAATATCGAAATAATTGCAATATCAATATATCAGGCTGCGTATTTTTTATGTTGGGTGCGAAAGAACTGAGCCGATAATAATTTGGATAGTACGGCGTTTGATACAAACAATGAACGGCGACGGCTTACTTTCATGCGAATGAAGTTGAAAACAGACCAAAGAGACATACAAATAAGTTCTAAAACGGAACAAGGTCAATTTTATAAGGTAGAAGCATCAGCAATCGATTACAAAAAAAACTGTTGTGGTGATTTAAGGACTAAAATATGAAAAATGAAAGGAATTTCAGTTTTCTTTCCAAAATCGAAATTGAAATAATATCCTCATGATACAATTGTTCAAGGTAGGCCATATCAACTTATAACAACGTTACCTATAATCCGACGGGGCGTACAAAAAAATTCAACTTCCCCACTTTTACAAAATGTTGTCTACGGCCGTATTACCCAAATACGTCGAATTCATATCAAGGAAATAATATAAATATTACAAAAAATTTAAAAATAATATTTACCCAAATATTTCATATTCTAATTCAAAAATGCATATTTTCATTTTGTTTCGATTTTATTTTCAACAAACGAAAAAAGCAAATATTACGTTCTGTCATAGTTGAAACTTTGAAAATTCGTACGTCGGCGTATTTCGGTAACATTCATATAAATAGTACATGTGTTCTACTTTTGTGGTGAAAAACGTCCAACGTGCTAGTTGAATTTTAGGTAGGGCTGTTAATCATAATTTTTTCATACTGTGGCTTGTTATGCCAAAGTCATATACAAAATGTATGTGTAATGTTTTGAAAAAATATAACGAAATATATTCAAAAGTCGATTTGTTTGAAGATTAATTTTACAACATTTGTAAGAAGAAATGTATGATTTGTGAATGAACCAATAAATCATATCCCCACAACTCGATTTTGAAAAGAAACCCTGGCATTCCATTAATTTTTCGCGTTTTTGGTAAAATGTTAAAAATATGTCAAATGAACAGAACGACTTGTTTTCATTTATTACCATGGATTTTGCATTAAATCAACGAAGTAAATTTGCTCTGTTCTACAACCTGCAGAAAAGGTAAAGGGAGGAACTCATACGAGGATTCAGACCGGGTCTGTTAAGTTGGCTTTATATGAAATGTCAATTTATAAAGTAATATCTGAGTCTAACTTTATTTTGGACGCCGTTTTCCTTTATCCTTTTACAGTAAAAGAAGCCAACTTAACAGGCCATGCCTGAAGTGCTTTCATGTGTTTCCCCTTTTAAGCCCGTAATCTCACCCAAAATCTAATTTCATCCATGGTACAATTATTCAAGGTAGGCTATAGCAACTTATAAATTAAAATTTTTTCATATTATGGCTCGTTATGCCAAAGTCATATACAAAATGTTTGACTGTGTATGTGATGTTTTGAAAAATATAGACAAATATATTTTTTAATCCATTTGTTTAAAGATGAATTTTACATTCTTCCCGTTTTAGTAAAATATTACAAATTTGTCAAATGAACAGAACGACTTGTTGCATTTCATTTTATTTCACATGTAATCCAAGGCTATCAAGCCCATTAATGAACAGAATTACAATATACATCGTACACAATTAACTTTACCTTAAAAGATAAAACTTCTCCACGTAGCATAAATAATATTATAACTATTTGTAAATATAAGTTAGGAAAAAAATCCAAAACACAATTAACTTTAGCTTAAAAGATAAAACTACTTCACGTATCATAAATAATGTTAAAACTATTTGTAAATATTGTTACGTTCTTGGATTTTACTTAATCCCGTGTAGACTTTGTTTTATTTCCCGATACAATTCGTACCAAATAAAACGCGGGTTCTTTCGGATTACGATTATTACAATGATTTTATTCACACAACTTTACTTTGCACTTTACTTTACTCGACGGTTTCAATTCGCGATCTCATTCAGAACTGACTCACTGCCTTTCCATTTCCTCTATTTATATGCCCCTTGCCTGTCGCTGCAGAAGTTTCTAGACGATCTGGTAACGCCTAGATTACGAACAATCTACCAATGCAACAAACACATACAAACTTACCTTGAGTAAACAATAACAACAACACATACAAACTTACATTGAGTAAACAATAACAACACATATACAGGCGAGGGGGTAACAAAGAAAGAAAGCGATCATCAATGATGACGTTTAACAAGAATTGTACGTCAACAAAAAAATAGACAATGAAAGAGGAAATGGAAGGATGTAGAAAAATCTATACAGTAGTTGTTGTTGTGAAGTTATTCAAATAAACTGCGTAGTAGAAATTTACGTTACAATTCAAATTCTTAAATTAACGGAATTCATCTAAATTAACTTAAATCTGAATTTATATTCGTAACATTGCCCCCCGCTTAAGCCTGTTCGTCCCGAATAGGCACAGTTCCCGTTCCGTAGGGGGTCAGCCGCTCCAAATGTACAACTTTCATCTTCGACCTGGGACTGTCGTTCCTCTGGATGCGATAAACGACGTCATTTATTTTCGTGAAAATCTTGTATGGTCCTTCCCAGTGCGTTTGCAATTTGGGGCAAAGTCCTTTCTTCCGTTGTGGGTTGAACAATAGTACCAGTTGCCCTTCTTGAAACCCATCGGTATTTGCCGCTCGATCGTACCTTGCCTTCATGCGGTTGCTAACCATTTTTATTCGATGGCGAACTGCATCGTGGACTTTACTAAAAGAGTTTTGACTGTCTTCATCTTGGTTCACATCGTCGTTTGGGGTAGCACCGAATATCAAATCGCCAGGTAGCTTTAATTCATTTCCGAACAGAACTTTGGCTGGGGTCCGGGATGTGGAATCATGAATGGCCGATCTATAAGCCAGTAAAAACCTGGGAATATGCTCATCCCAGTCTCGTTGGTCACTGTCCACCACTTTCCGTAGATGTTATTCTAGGGTGCGATTGAATCTTTCCACCATGCCATCTGATTGTGGATGTAGGGGCGTCGTTCTGGTTTTCTTGATTCCGTAGGAGTCACACATTTGCTTGAAGATCGCTGATTCAAAATTCCTACCTTGATCGGAATGAACCTCAGATGGAACACCATAGCGACAAATCCAATTTTTGCTGAACACATCCACAATTGTCCTGGCTTCTTGATTTGGGATAGCATAAACCTCTGGCCATTTGCTGAAGTAATCCATGACCACTAAGACATACCGGTTCCCAGAGTCGCTTGTTGGGAACGGTCCAGCTACATCCATTGCGATTCTTTCAAAAGGGGCTCCTGAATTATACTGCTACATGTAGCCTCGACTCTTCCGTGTTGGACCTTTAGCTCTTATACACCTTTCACAATTGGCGATCCAGTCGGCAATGGATTTTTGACAGCCGACCCAGTAGAATCTCTGCTTTACCTTTTCAGCGGTCTTTGTTATGCCAAGATGTCCTCCACTTGGCCCATCGTGAAACTCCGACAAGACATCTCTTATTTTGGAGTAAGGGACGACGATCAAGTTCCGGTGAGATTTACCGTCCTCACTTTCCCATTTGCGGTATAAGCAACCATCTATTATAAGTAGACTGTCCCACTGGGCCCAATAGGATTTTAAAAGAGGGCTTTCGGAGGTAATTTCTTTGCGACTAGGTCGCTTGCCCGTTTCCATGGCCGAAATTACTTTGCCCAGAATGGGATCTCTTCGTTGTTCCGTCGACCAATCTTCACCCGACTCAAACTGCAATAGTCGGACATCAACGATATTCTCTTTATTCTCAGCCTTTGAGCAGTGCCTGCATTCTACTTTGCATGGCCGACGAGACAGGGCATCAGCATTACCGTGTTTTCCGCCTTTTCTGTGCTCGATTCTGAAGTCATAACTCTGGAGCCTCTCGATCCAACGGGCTAGTTGACCTTCCGGATTCTTAAACTGCAGCAACCATTGGAGAGCAGCGTGGTCGGTCCTCAGCAGGAAATGTTGGCCATATAGGTATTTGTGGAAGTGTTTAACGCTCTCAAGGACAGCAAGCAGCTCTCTCCTCGTCACACAGTAATTCCTCTCAGGTTTCGACAATGTCCGGCTGTAGTACCCGATGACTTTTTCCTGTCCGTCGATTTCCTGGGAAAGGACGCCACCGATGCCGCACGCACTTGCGTCTGTGTCCAGAGCAAACTTGCCGCCAGGTATAGGGTATGCAAAAATGGGGGCTCTGCATAGCATGTCTTTGAGCTTTCTGAATGCCTCTTCTTGGTCGTTGCCCCACTGAAACCTCTGGCCTTTTTGCGTCAAGCGGTGTAGACAGGCGGCGATGTTGGCAAAATTTGGGACAAATCGACGGTAGTAGGTGCAGAGACCCAGAAAGCTTCGCAGCTCATGGAGATTTCGGGGCTGCGGCCAATCTCTGACGGCTTGAATTTTCTCCTGATCCGTCGATATGCCGTCCGGCGTCACGTGGTGCCCCAGGAACTTCACCTCTCGTTGGAAGAGACTGCACTTCTTTGGGTTTAACTTGAGGCCTGAAGACGAAAGCTGCTGTAGAACATCCCTTAAGTTCGTGATGTGTTCGTCGAAGTTGCGTCCCATGACTATGATGTCATCCAGGTATATGAGGCACGACTTCCACTGCAGCCCTTTTAACACACGCTCCATCAGCCTTTCAAATGTAGCCGGGGCGTTGCAGAGTCCGAATGGCATGACATTGAACTGCCAGAGACCCCCATTAACGCCAAACGCTGTTTTCTCTTTATCTTTCTCGGCGATCTCTACTTGCCAGTACCCACTCTGCAGGTCGAGGGTGGAGAACCATGACGTCCCGGCTAATGTGTCCAAAGTGTCGTCGATTCTTGGGAGCGGATAGCTGTCTTTCTTGGTGACATCATTCAACTTTCTGTAGTCCACACAAAATCGGGTGCTTCCGTCTTTTTTCTTGACCAAGACCACTGGGGAGCACCATGGACTTGACGATGGTTCTATTACACCACTCTTTTCCATTTCACTTATCAGCTTCTGGACCTCGTCTCTTTTTGCTAGGGGAACACTTCTTGGAGGCTGTTTAATGGGTCTCGCGTCTGCTGTATGGATTTCATGCTTCACCACTGATGTTCTTCCTTGGTGCTCTTTTGTCAACGCAAAGGTAGCGGCATATTTCCATAACAGCTGCTTAGCCTTGTTCCTCTGGGAAGGTGATAATTGGTGTGTCCACTCTTTTATGTAGCCGTCGAGGTGCTTCTTCTCCATGGCTGCTGGCTTTTCAGTGCTAGTTTCCAAATTAACTACAGCTTCAGCTGGTGTGCATTGTCCAACTTCGGAAAATTGGCAAATTTGCTCTTGCTTGTTTGACAGGTTCAAAACTCTAACAGGAATTAATCCGCCCTTGTTGCTTTTCACCAGGGCATTCGCTATTAGGATGTTACTGTTTCTGTTTTCTGCTGGTTCCACCACCCACAACTTCTCGGCTCCACAATCTCCATTCATTGGTACCCATATTATTGCTTCGGCACAGGGCGGTATTATCTCTGGATGGTCCGTAGTCAGACGTCTAATGGGTGTACTTTCATCGTAGCCCACGTTTAACGGAATTTCGACGTTAGACCAGGTCATCACACGTTCTTTCATATCCAGATTGATACCAAAGGCAATCATAAAATCTGCGCCTATTATCACTTCGTCTACGATATCGGCAACTATAAACTCGTAATTCTCCGATTTATTGGCAATAGTTAGTCTCAGGGTAATCTTGCCGTGTACTGCCGCGGAATAGCATTAGTGTAATAACTGGTACAGATAGACTAGATAAGTAGCACACTAAATGTTATTGGCGAAATCTTTAGTGAAAGGTAATGCAGAAGGTAGAAATTGACTACCGGCAATGTCATCCCCATGTTAAATTCGTTAGTCAAACGCATTGGTGGTAGTTTGACGAGTAATGCATGGTAATTCTGCGTAACTAATCATTTCGTTAGTTATTCGTTAGCTACACTAACTGCAGGGCAATAACAACAACACATACAAACTTACATTGAGTAAACAATAACAACACATATACAGGCGAGGGGGTAACAAAGAAAGAGGAATTAAGCGATCATCAATGATGACGTTTAACAAGAATTGTACGTCAACAAAAAAATAGACAATGAAAGAGGAAATGGAAGGATGTAGAAAAATCTATACAGTAGTTGTTGTTGTGAAGTTATTCAAATAAACTGCGTAGTAGAAATTTACGTTACAATTCAAATTCTTAAATTAACGGAATTCATCTATATTAACTTAAATCTAAATTTATATTCGTAACAATATAAAAAAAATCAAAACTATCTTCCTATAAATTCATAATTAAAAATTGCAGGGTAGACTACAATTAAAACTTCGAGAGTTTACTTAAAATAAACAAATGAAAAAAAAAAAACAATCACAGAAATACTGAATCCATAAATTTAGGAAAAATGCGTAAAAAATACTATTTGAAATGCTGAAGAAGCCTGTTAGAATATGTTTTGTGCGAAACATTAAATAATTTTAATGTAGGTGGCAAATTATTATACAGCTGAGCTACTCTAACAAGGAATGAATTATCCATTAAATAAGCAATTCGCGGTATTATCAACTGACTGTTTCTAGTAGAGTGTGAAAACTTAAAGGTTCCTATTAGGAAAAGCGGACTTTAAAAAACAATTAACCCTTTCAGTGTTTTTGTCGAATATATTCGACATTTAGAATTACTATCTTTCTTTGCGATTTTTCGGTTATCCTATGTACCGTTACACTTTGTGTTTTTGTTTTTGCTGAAAGACAGACAAAACTGTCCGAGAGTTAAAATAAAAATTAATTTTTTTTCTAAACTCTGTGCCTTTATATGATCTTAAACACAAATTTTTAGATTATTATTCCCACAAAAATTTTTTTTAAGTTGTAAAACAAAAGCATCAACCGACAATTTAAAAATGATTGAAACGAACAACTCAGAAATTTATGCACATAGGGCGAAATATGAGATAAACGATTAAGTCCATATACAGTGGTGGTCACGTAATTAAAACATTTACTTTGGTAAAAATATTTTGATCAGCCCTCGATTCGTTTGAAGTATTTTTGAAAAATTTTTAATTCAGAACATTTCGATACAGCACTTAAGAGATTTAGTGTGAAAATAGAAAATTATTGCATGTAATTTTTCCATAAATAACGGTTTTTATGAAATACATCGACTTTGAAGTGTAATTTTTGTGTAAGTGTAATTGAAGTGTCATTTTTTACTTTACTGCATTTTTTTGAAAATATTAAAAAAACTCTTAAATGTAGTTAAATTATGTATACTAAGCACCGATAAAATCATTTACAGATACAAATTTTTGAAAAAATCTGCAAAATCTATCAAAATTACCAAAAAATTGTACAGTACACCTAACATTCAGAAAATCACCCTTATTATAGAAAGTAATGGTCCGAATGCACCAGAAATAGCTAGAATTAGTAGAAACCCATAAATAATATAAATAAATATTTGAAATAAAAACTCAAAAAATGGGAAAGAACCTAATAGTACGTTTACATTTAACCGGATTTCGTTAACCCAGTGGGTTTCAATTGTCAATTCCTTTGCATATATGTCAAATAAATCTTCATAAAGTGGGTTAACCCGGTAAAAAGTTCTAATGTATATGCCGTTTAAAGGAACGATTCGACTTCGATACCCTATATTGAAGAAGGCGGGGATATATTTGCAGTATGCGAGAAAATATCGATTGATATTGGCTTTTAATTACGTGACCACCACTGTATGTAGCGCACAGCAAATTGCGTCGTACCTGAGTGGATCTCAAAACAATATATAATCGAAGGGAGGACAAGAGCCATTATTAACCGCTCTTTGACGAAAAGTGGCAAAGATAAATAAGTTCCATAAAGATATCTTAAAGACCAATTAACTCTTGACACTACCCGTTTACTATGTTGCCTAAACGAAAGTTTGTTATCTAAAATAACACCAAGACATTCAAGCTCCCCAACATACTCAATAATAGCACCAGCATACCTAACTTGAACACTAACATCACTGAACTTCGAAAATAATAGAGCTTTGCTTTTTAAAGGATTAACCCGAAGGCTATTACTACGCATCCAATCACACAACATCGCCATTACTACATCTATTTGTGACTGCAACACAGTAACAATACGACTATCCCCCTTAAATACTAACTGCAAATCATCAGCAAAGGCAAACGGTACGCACCAACTGTCCAATTTTTTTAACAGGTCGTTCAAGTAGGTTATAAACAACAGAGGACCTGGAACAGATCCTTGGGAAACACCACTACGAACCCCCAGTAGACCACTACACCTTTGTTTTTATTTATTCTGACATTTGGTCTGTTCCAGTACTTTTTTAATAGTGAAGATAGTAAAAATTTAAATTTTTAAAATCGGTCTCAGAGTGTAAAATAATTTGAAAAGTTCAGCAACGCAAATCTAGGAAATATGCCAAAATTAGTTAACAATACTTTAAAATCAGCATAACAGCCATCTAATTTTGGCATATTTACTAGATTTCCTGAACTTTTCAAATTATTTTGTACTCTGAGAACGATTTTGAAATGTCTCTCTTTTACTAGTTTTACTATTAAAAAAGTACTGGAACATACCAATTGTAATAAGGTCCTTGCGTATTTGAGTAATACGGACGTTCAAGTACGCAACGCAATGACATAGGTTGAGCGTATATTTAACTGCGAAGCGCAACGCACATCAATTTCATGTGTTAAGGGCTAAGCAGAATGCTCGCGTTGAGCCATCCGTCGAAAGTACAACAACCACAAGGAAACGATAACACAAACACTCGAAGTTTTTGTGCGCTGCGCTTCGGAGTTAAATATATTTTAACTTTTTGCGTGCGTTAACGCGATAACAAAAAACGCTCAACGCGAACATTCTGCTTAGCCCTTTAGTCCTTTATAAAGTATGTAGTTTGTTTTTAAAAATATTTTTAACATGCCATTGTTCTACAACAAAGGTTTGTTGTAATATTGCCGGCCACAAACTTCTATTTGTCGAAAGTTGTATCACTTTTTTTTAATACGGTAAGTCAATTCGATAAAAGATTTATAGAATTACAAAGTATATTTTTAGGCGTTACGGTAACGAACATGATTGAAGTCGTTACATATGAGACATTCTATGAACACTTCAACTTCAGGGTTAAATTTAAGAGTCCAAGGCTTGGTATAGTCATATTTTTCATACCTTACTATATTACAAAGTGGAGTAAAATTCTAAAAGCATTTTATAGTCAATATACATATCATCATCGATTTCCTAAATGAGCGAATGTGGGATGTATTTAAAACCCTATATCGACCATTATTAAAATTTTAAAACCATTTAGTACGTATGTTCTGCCATAGTATGTTCTCAAATCTACCTCTATATCTCAACCCTACACACCCATTCCGACCGCTACAGAAATCTACCTCTATACTAAATTTGGTGTAATTTTTTTACCATTTGTACTCTTGTAATACTTATTTTGAAACAAAATCTAATATAGCTTCACCCAAATCCAAATTGAGTATCAGTTACTTTAACAATCATAAGTACGAATTTCCAACACTTCCCACATACCCAATCTTAATTCCAAATTTCAGGATTCTATCGGTTCATCTAAATCCAATTTGTATCACATTTAGTACCACTTAGAACACATAAGTAAACATTTCCATTACTACCTACATCATGCAATCCAATTGAAATCATGAATTAGATAAAATCTTAATTATAATCCAAATAGTATCAAATTTAGTACACAGTAGTACGAATTTCCAAAACTTCCTACTTAACCCAAACATACACTCCCACAGTGATCCTAAATCCAAGTTTCAGGATTCCAACTCTATTGGTTCACCCACAATTCAATTTGTACCAAATTTAGTACATAGTTGTACCAATGTCCAAAACTTAGTGCATAGTAGTACCAATTTCCAAAACTTCCTACATACCCTAATTCTACACCTCCACGGTGATCCTAAATCAAAATTTCAGGATTCCAACTCTATCGGTTCACCAATAATTCACATTGTACCAAATTTAGTACACAGTAGTAACAATTTCCAAAAAATCCTACATACCCCAATTCTACACATCCACAGTGTTCCTAAATCAAAATTTCAGGATTCCAACCTATCGGTTCACCCACAATTCAAATTGTACCAAATTTAGTACACATTAGTACCAATTTTCAAATCTTCCTACATACTCCAATCCTACACCTGATCCTGAATCAAAATTTCAGGATTCAAACTCTATCGCTTCACCCACAATTTAAATTGTACCGAATTTGGTACACTTAGTACAAATTTCTAAAACTTCCTACATACCCCAACCCTACACCCCCACAGTGATCCTAAATCAAAATTTCACGATTTCAACTTTATCGGTTCATCCACAATTTAAATTGTACCAAATTTAGTACAAATTTCTAAAAATTCCTACATATTTCAATCTTACACCTCAAATGTGATCCTGACTCCAAATTGCATGATTCTACCTCTATTGGTTCACCTAAAATTCAAATTGTACTAAATTTAGTACCATTTAGTACGAATTTCAAAAACTTCCAACTTAACCCAAACCAAAATCTAAATTTCAGGATTCCAACTCTATCTGTTCACCCACAATTCAAATTGTACCAAATTTAGTACACAGTAGTACCAATTTCCAAAACTTCATAAATACCCAATCCCACACCGCCACAGTGATCGTAGATCTAAATTTCTGGATTCCAACTCTATCGCTTCAGCCACAACATAAATTGTACAAAATTTAGTACACATTAGCACAAATTTCTGCATATCTCAATCTTACACCTCAACAATGATCCTGACTCCAAATTTCTGATTCTAGCTCCATTGGTCCGCCTAAAATTCAAATTGTACAAAATTTAGTACCATTTAGTACGAATTTCAAAAACTTCCAACTTAACCCAAAGCAACACCCCCACAGTGCTCCAAAATCTAAATTTCAGGATTCGAACTCTATCGGTTCACCCATAATTCAAATTGTACCAAATTTAGTACACAGTTGTACGAATTTCCAAAACTTCGTACTTAACTCAAACCAACACCCCCACAGTGATCCTAAATCCAAATTTGAGGATTCCAATTCCATTGGTTCACCCACAATTTAAATTGTACCAAATTTAGTACACATTAGTACAAAATTTTAAAACTTCCTACATTTCTCAATCTTACACCCCCACAGTGATCTTAAATCTAAGTTTCAGGATTCCAATTCCATTGGTTCACCCACAATTTAAATTGTACCAAATTTAGTACACATTAGTACAAATTTTTAAAACTTCCTACATATCTCAATCTTACACCTCAACAATGATCCTGACTCCAAATTTCATGATTCTAGCTCTATTGGTTCACCCAAAATTCAAATTGTACCAAATTTAGTACCATTTAGTACGAATTTCAAAAACTTCCAACTGAACCCAAACCAACACCCCCACAGTGCTCCAAAATCTAAATTTCAGGATTCCAACTGTATCGGTTCAACCACAATTCAAATTGTACCAAATTTAGTACACATAAGTACAAAATTTTAAAACTTCCTGCATATCTCAATCTTACACCTCGACAGTGATCCTGACTCCAAATTTTATGATTCTAGCTCAATTGGTTCACCTAAAATTCAAATTGCACCAAATTTAGTACCATTTAGTACCCATAAGTAATAATGTATTAAACTGAGTCCTGACCCCAATCCTACACCCCTAAAATGATCCTAACTCCAAATTTCATTGTTTCAGCTCTATCGGTTCACCCAAATCCAAATTGTACCAATTATAGTACGATTTAGTACTTTTCGTACACTTCTTTTCGTACTTTTTCCAAAACTACGTACATATCACAATCCTATACTCCGACGGTAATGTTACTTTCAATTTTCAGGATTCTAGCTCCATTTGTACCTCCAAATCAAATTTGTACCAAATATAGTACCATATAGTACTTTTCGTACACATGAGTACACGATTTCAAAACCATCTCCTTATATCGACCCTACTTCCCAACCCTAATTCGCATTCCAAATTTCAAGTTTTTAGCTCTATCCGTTCTCATGCTACAGAATTGTACCAAATTTAGTACATTTTCGTACATTTCGGATAGTTGTAGTTCGAATTTCCAAAAACCCTTTGGTACAGCTATCCTACACTCCATCAGTGACCCTCAATCCAAATTTCAGAGTTCTAGCTCTACTGGTTCGCCAAATACAAATGATATCATATTTAGTACTTTTTAGTACTTTTCGTACCCTTCTAGTACGAATTTCCAAAAACCCAGCCTTATCTGTCACATTTGGGCCAAGAGTGACCCTCACCCAAAATTTCAAGATTCTAGCTTCAGCCGTTTCGTCTGGGCGTGGATGAATCGTTAAATCAGTCAGTCAGTCAGTCAGTCAATCACTTTACTCTTTTATTAGTATAGATATACATTTATTTAGGCTAAATATTTTAGACGAATTATTAGTTACACAGATATAATGTTATCTAAGTAAGGACCGGTTAAAAACGGAAAAGGATGAAGTAATTATACGAATGAAATCTAAATCTTATAAGCAGCATAACGTACAATAGCCGCAAACAAAGATATAAAGCGTATTTAAGAGTTACCAACAACAATTAAATCACGTTCTAATTAAAAACTTGATCTATTTGTCCTTCTGTCCCCAAAATCTTATTGCATAGTGTAAATTTGAAAAGTTTTGCCGGAAACAGACACGTTGTAATATGATATGTGTTGATATGGCAATGCCTCCGTTATAAAGGTGATTTTTAAAGAGCTATATCAAGATTGATTCATAAGGTTAACCAGCAGGCGAATGCATGCCTTAGTCTTCTCTTGCTGTCAACTTTTTAATCGCGAAATACAAAGCAGAATAGGAAAAAATTCAAAATATCCTTCAAAAAACCTAACGATAGTAATGTGTATATCTATTTTGATTCAAAAAATATATTTTTTGTTTATTCTTCAAACAATAAATTTGACAGTTAATGAAGACTTCGAATTCGCCTTCCTGTTAACCTTTGGTCTGTTCCCGTACTGCAAGAATCTACTCGACGTTACTATTTTCATCGATATCATAAAGGAAAAAAGTGTTTTCGGAGTAAAAAATAGTAGATTCTTGCAGTACGGGAACAGACCACTTATGAATAAACCTTAAGCTATAAGAAATTTGTTCAATAATAAACACTTCAAATTGAGAAAAATGCATAAAATATTTATCTGAATCGATGGAATATGGGCCCAATGGTAGGTTTTTGATGCAACAAACATTGGAAGCAGCTAGACCTTTCAAATTTCGTTCGGATGTTTATAACACGCATAAAATCAAATCTGCAAAGTATGAGAGGAATCGGTTCAGATATAGATATAGCCAGTTCAGTTCGATTTAGAATCAGATACGGAAAATTTGGTCCTGATAGGCTCACATAAATACAGTGTCGGCATAAAAAAAGAAAAAACAAGCTTAACAATTATAACATGGCATAATTATACAAGGTAGTCTCATGTAGTCATATGTTACAAAATTTTTCATAAATTTGCCATTAACAGCATTCAGCTTTAAAAATTTAAATGAAAATATCTTCCTTCGAAATGTACGCATATCATATGTTCAGTACGCATATCATATGTTCATATCATATGGTTGTTGAATTTATTGAAAATGTGCCAATCGACACAAATAACATTTTATTCCATATTAAATAGGGTTGCCAATATCAATTTTTCAAATGAAACTACCTTCCATAATTATGCCATGGGTAGGCCCTAGCATGGTATACTTATTACAAGGTAGGGCACATCTACCAACTGATTACAATTTTTTCTCAAGGTGGCTTGTTCAATCAACCCAGTTGTTCAAAAAATATCAATTGTCTGCTATTATATAGTTATATAGCTAGTTACTTGGTGATCTAGTTACTTCATACTCCAAAAAGGAACACAAAATAGACAGTTGGATTTTTTGTCAATTGAAAAAGTTTTCTACGCACATCACACCAATTCAGTAGTTACTGGTAATGCAAAGGGTAATGAATCGACCATCGAAATGACTGTATACTGGTAACGCAGGCAGGGGACAATTGACTTCCCCAATGACATACCCATGTTAAATTCACCAGTCTAGGGCATGAAGTGGTAACTAGTGGTACTTACAGGTAATTAGTGAAATATCTAGTTCATCACCAGATACTCGAACTACTGGGAAATCAAAATACATATTTTGTGTATGTGTGTGTATTGTTTGGAATACAATGTCAAATAAATTCAAAAAAAATTGAAATATATTAAAATTTAATTGAAATGAAAATGATATTTTTAACACGTTCGTCTGAAAGTAATGACTTTGTTATGGATGAAACAAACATTTTATGGTATTCCCTACTGGATTTTGGGAAGAAATTATAACCTTTCATTCATTTTTCGCGTTTTTAGTTTTGTGTTGAAAAATGTCAAATAAACACAAACACTTGTTGCGTATATTTATTTTATTTTTGGCATAAGAGGCCACACGTGCATAGTTGCTTTTTTGTTATTCACCTGGAGCTGGCCTACCTTGTATTATTGTACCATGGGCCCTAGCAAATTATAAATTACAATTTTCGTTCATTTTGTGGCTTGTTATGAAAAATTCGTATACAAAATGTATGACTGTGTGTGTAAAGTTTTAAAAAAATATATATTCTAAAATCCATTTGTTTACAGATGAATTTTACAACATTGGTAAAAAGAATTTTATGATTTGTGAATGAATCAATATTTAAATCATATTCCCAACTCGATTTTGAAAAGAAAATTTTTTTCGCATTTTTAAGTAGAATTTTAAATCTATGCCAAATAAACAGAAGAACTTTGCATTTGTTCTTATTTATTCTGACGTTATAGCCCACAACATAGAGGTTATTTTTTCTTTGTTGACAAAAGATATCCTACCTTGTATAAATGTGCCATGGTAGCAGAACTGCGAGATATCTACAGTTGTCCGAAGACGATTTTTAGTACTCAAAGTTCGTTCCTTTTAATATACCAAATATTAGCCAAAATTTACCATAAATAGAACTAGAAGAAATAAATACATTTTTTATTAAACCAAGTGGTATCTTTGACGGCTCAGTGTGACATGATGAGGCGTTGCCATGTTGAAATGATTTTATTTTTGAGTGGTCCAAAGTGTGAATATAACTCCTTTATTATTTTATTTAAATATATGACGTCAAAAATTGACATTTTGTCTCAGAAGCCTGTCATTGTTAATATATGATAATTATTTCATGCAAATGTTGGCCGTGATTGCACCTCAAATGGTTCATACCATAGTCCAATGTTTCCATATAAAGTGGATATTCGCCCAAGATTCCAAGAGCACGTTAACCAAAAATGCTGCATTGCAAAGTATAAAGGAGTATCAGAGTTATACTGTACTGCCTTTCTCCTTTATTCTTTTACATTTTACAAATGCAACTTAAAAAGCATGCCATAAGTATTTATTGCATAGCGTTAAGGTCCTGTAATAAAAAAAAAAATATACAACAATACCACTTTAGGAACAAATTTTATATATATGGGCAATATTGCCAATTTTTTAATATTCCATTTTCAAAAAATCAGCTTTTTTGTTTTTGTGGCACATCAATGATTTTTGGTACACATATAGAGAAAAATGTTCTGACTCCGAAACCGTTCGCGATCAAATTTTTGGTTGATGCGCGCAAAAGTTATCGAGGTTTTAATTTTGGGCATAAGAAACAAATCTTAAAATTACGCCGTTTATTATATTGACCAAAAACGTTGATATATATCTTCCTCCGTAAAATAAGAATATGAATATATTATAATAATCACGATAAAGTTGCACATATTCGCGAAATATGAGACAAATAAAAAATATATAGCAGATTACATCAATAATTTTAATATATTAATGACATACACACACCTAAAAAATAATTTAAAAGTATCCACATAATCTAAACACCATGATGAATCAAATGATATCAAAATCACACAAGTCCGTGTAGCGGTTTCTAAATCAAAGCGACAACAAAACAAGATATTGAGGAAAATATTTGTTTTTGGTTGAAAAAATAATGTCGTCAAATTTATTTTTTTAATTGTATACAAGAAATTTCAGAAAAAAATGTTGGGGTTATTCTGCTATTTTACCCGAATTTCGCCGAAAAATTGACATATATAATAATAATCAGTTTTTGTGTATAAGTATACGCCTTGCGGATTATATCAAGACCCTTCTCATAAATCTTAGAATTCTATAAATAGGAATAAATCTTAAAATAAAATAATATTATGAAATATACATTTTAAATTGCGTGTAAATCTCGTAATTCTCAAAATCATTTGATGCGCATGCGGTTTCCAGGAAGTACTGAAGTTTATCTTCCAATCCATATATATTTTGCGAAATTTCATTTGACAGCTAAGATGTGCCACACGTTACATTGAAGAACCCAAAAAATCGTAAAACGCGAATAATTTCCGAAAACTCCATATGTCATTAACGCGCATCCGATTTCGGTGTGCACCCTAAAAAAATACATCGATATATACCGATTTCAATGTGGTCCATTAAGAACCATGGATGTGCCAGCTCACACTATTTTTGAGATAAATTGGGTACATCTCTCTTTCGGCTGAAGTTTTTAAAGTTCTCTTTTCGAAAAAGATCAAAATCCGTATGAGGTCATTTATAGAAGCGGAAATGATCCCCAGAAAACGCAAATAAATCCGCGATATTTTCAAAAACATTTTTTGTCAAATTTCGTGTTTTTGGAAGGCCAGTTCCCGCCGTTCTAGTAGATGGATCTTCATGAAGAAGATTTTATATCATCCGAAACGTAAAAAACTTTATATTTTCGCGGGTACCCATATCATTCAGTTGACAGATCTAAAAATTTGGCCCGAAAAATAGGTTTTTTAGAAATTTGATCGCACAAAATTTCCACTTTCGGATGAGTATTACTCTGAAGCTGTGCATACTACATACACAAAATACATATCAAATTACGCAGATTCGCGACTACAATAATCTTATAATCGATTTCTAGAAACTCATGTTCGCGTATTAAAGCTAGAAGTAAAATTAAAAAAACACTCAAAATCGAGCTTCAAAATGTCAGCATCATTTAAAGGTAGATGCAGTGAAAATTTTGAAAAATGATACATAACGGGCGTAGTCCCCATTTTGTTGGCTTCTAGTTTTACTTTGACACGAAGACCGTGAAATGAGTGGCTTAGTCACAAATCGATAGAGAACATAAAAAAACTGGTTCGCCTCAACCTGTTTTTACACATTTTTTTACATTAAAGTAGACACAGCTTCCACCAAAATAAAGTTTGGAGGTCAATATCATGAACAGTTTGCAACGAGAGATCAATTAACCCAAAACTATTCACATATATATATATATATAAATCCAAATACATAAGAAAATATAACCGTGTTAACCTACGTTATAAGGATTTATTTCACATATTTGCAGTGGAATTGAAAATTTAAACCCATCAGGTTAACGAAATCCAGTACAATGTAAACGTGTTATAACACACATAAACAAATTTGTCTGAAGATGTTTATCTCTACAAAAAATCCTGCACCAAATCGCAAAATGTGTACGACCGACGAGGAATGCTGTATAATAGTTACTTCGGTGGAAAACACGTCTAATACCTTAAAAACTCCTATATAATATGGTAGTTGTCAAAACAAGAACCTTTACTTAAATTTTGTTGCAATGCAGTTTTTCACTCATCAAACCCTGTGAGGCAAATTACAACAACATTGTGTGGAAAACACGCCGTGGAACTAACGGATTAATTAAATCTAGTAGTTCTAAATTTTCAATTCCATTACATATATGCCAAATAAATCCTCATAAGGGTGGTTAAACCGGAAAAAAGTTATAATGGAAATGCCATTTCACTTTACATTTGGTCAAAGTACATTAAAAGAGCTGGTGGCTATTACAAAATAGGGACCTTTATTCAATAATCAACGTAGGTGGTCTATTTGTCATTCTGCAAACGGAATGACAAATTTATTATACCCTTCACCTCATGTTGGTGTTTTGTCATTCCTGCCCATCCGCATAGTCTTTATTCTATATGTAGTGAAAAATATGAATTTTGTTTTAGAGTATCACATCATCGGCCACTTCCGACATTATCCTAGGAACTATCATTGTTAGTATTTCATTCATACGATCGCCGCAGCACTTTGCAATTTCTCTGTTCCGATTTTTTGCCGATGTACTAATCAATTTAGTTACGACTATAATCAATATAATCTTCGAATATGATAACCACTTAAAATAAATCCAGAGCTTGTAATGCTTAACAAAGGGCTCTCGCCACTCTGTGTGTGTGCGTGCTTGTGTGTGAATTTATCTCAGCCGCAAATAAATTGAATTTCTTATCATTATTGTTCTCTTCTATAAATGCAACGATACCATTCGGCAGTTCGGTTGCTCGAACTTTGCTACGTTCATGTGTTGCTTGGTCTCGATTTGTGTTTTACGAATTACTCACCATCATCGACAATCAGTAAAATGGGAGTAGTTATGCAGAGAGAATGACGAAAACAAGAGGGAGCGAGCGGAGAGAGAGATACAGAACATGGGCCAAGATTATTTTTTCAAGACCTCATTTCAGTTCGCGGACATTTCTCAACGGATACGGTTGATATAGGTGGCCGGAAAACGCTGACAGAACGAAGGAAACGTAACTACCGTTACATATTGAAATTGAATTTCGAAATCGGAAATCGGTAGATGCAATTGTAATCGCGTGTAAATTAAACGACTACAACAACCAAACACCAACAACAATTTAAAATTACAGTGAAGTGTAAGTGCGGTTGATAAACAGGCCAAAGAATCGAAGAATAAAATATGGATAAGCACTAAAATTATATTGAGATCAACAACATGTGCGCAATGGGATCAAATATTTGTTGTAAAGAAGAAGAAGTGTAAAAAAACGAATATTTAATTATTTCAAATTTGACGCGTACCTATTTGAGTTTTGCACTAAGTGTGAATAAAATATATACATATGTATTGGAATAAAACGAAGAAGTGCAAAATTTCAAGATCGCTCCAATAGACCCATTGTGATAACAAAAAGAAACCTTGATAGCAAATTTTTGATTTTGATTGATAAGTGACACAACAAGTGTGCGATATGGTGGTGTTGACGATATGTCGGATACTGTCCGTGTTCTCGTGTCGTCTTGTAAGCAATTAAAGTGGAACGACTAAAAAAAACAAGAAAAGAAAAAACAACAAATGGATGTAAATATTTGGCTAACAAACAACCACTAAAAACAATTGTTCCTATCTGACATTTCACCAACTTACGAATATCACTTCGATAGCTCTCAATACTATCAATGGAATGGATGTTAATAAATCAAAATTTCGCTTCAACTGTTGAAAGTTTCATTGTTCCTGTAACTACTTTTGAAATGTTTTGTTTTAATCATTGGTACTAAGTTTTCTACCACTTGGAACAGTAGAAAGAGTTATCAACAAATTATAAATTGATAAAAAGAAAATAAACAAAATTATTTAATCGACATGAAGAAGTCGTAACCAGCAATCTGACATTAGTCAATGTTACGCAGTGGCATTTGTCAAATACCAATTTCTCAAAACTCTCAAGTGGCTGATTTGTCAAGTCTACTAGACGATAACAGCGCCATAAACATGGTTTGGTTGCCCCATCTAACATCGAAAATGAGCATTGGTTAACTGATGCGAATAAGAAGAATCGTTCGATGGACTATATGAAAATTGTAAAGGCTTTCAGGATTTCAGACATGGCATGGTTTGTTGACATTGTTTAATTGTTTATAAATTGGCATTTAATACAATGCATTTAAAGAGGCATGCCTGAAATCCTCGTATGTGTTTCCACCTTAAAATTGGAAACGTCGAAAATATCATCGAAAAGAAGGACGAACGACGTCTGATGTATTCAAGGAAATCCAGTTTTTAGTTTTCTATTGCATTCGTAACTCTTCATGTCTCACTTGAGCTGTTTATGAGATGGTCGAAATGATTTCTGTCTGCGAACTCTCTCAAATGATCATTCGAATTGATATTTCAAATATTTTTAATAGGCTATCGAACTAACGGATTTATTAAATCCAGTAGAACTAAATTGTCAATCCCATTACATATATGTCAAATAAATCCTCATAGAGAAGGTAGCCCGGAAAAAAATTCTAATGTAAATGCCATTTAACTTTACATTTGGTCTGTTCCAATACTTTTAGTAAACACTACCTTGTATAGTTATGCCATCAGTCTACCCATGGTCCAATTACAGAAGGTAGTCTCATTTGAGAATTTTATGATGGCAACCCTTTTTAATTTGGAACTCATCTATCAATTTTAAATAATGTGAAAAGTAAATTCCATAAAATTGTATGCCATTAAACAAAATATATTTCGTAAAGCTGAACATTGCTCTCAAGATTTAACCATGGTTGTTACATCTTATATCTACCTTGGCAGGAACTTCAAAATAATTTGAATATAAATGATTTAAAATTTTTGCAAAACTTGTAAAATTAGAAGATATTCTTTTGAAAGCTATTATTCAGCTTTCAATGGCAAATTTATGAAAAAATTGGAAACATATGACTGCATGAGACTACCTTGGCAGGAACAGTTTTCGAGTAAAAAGTTGCAGAACTTGTAAAAATTTTTCCGGAACTATTTATGGCAATTATTTAAAGGCCGGTTCCGGGATTACATACTCCAGTGGTTGTGTTTATTTCACATTTAACTAAAAACGCGAAAAAAAATAATGAGAATTTATGATTTCTGCTCATAATCCAGTAGAGAATACCATGAACAGTTATAGTACGTTTACATCAGTGTTGGGCAAAATTAAATTGAGAGCAAGTGTGTGCGAGCGTAACTGAGAATTCACCATTAAAAACGGCTGACGTAAGGAGAAAGAAAGAGAAAATGTGTTTACCCATCGACCCTCAGTTACGGTAGCGTATATGGGTAAGCATGCCTGGTTTACATTGTCCCGGATTTTGTTAAGCCAGTGTGTTTAAATTGCCAATTCTTTTGTATATATGTCAAATAAATCCTTATAAAATAGTTTAACACAGTAAAAAGTTCTAATGTAAATACAGTTTTAGTTTCAACCATAACAAAGTAATTACCGAAAAATAAATCTTCGTTTCAATTAAATGTTAATATATTTCAATTTAATTTCACATAAAAAAAGGATTACAACAATGGAAAGAACTACAATTGGAAAGTAACAACAAACACGAAAATCTCTATAAATATTTTTTATCTCTTTAAAAACTGGAGGTACGTCCACTCCTCCAGCTAGTCCACTTTTTATTAGAATAGAAGGTATAGGACCATACACCATATGAACGAGATTTTCTTATATTTTTTAGTTTAGTTCGATAAAACACGTGGCAAGTTAAGCGAACACTTAACACAGCACCATTTTGTAGTTTTTAAGCCCGTAGGCGTGATTAACTTTTTAAATACGTATTTCTTTTGAGCCGTCCGAAGACGAACTGTAAATAATTTTTATTTTCCTTTGATATTTCATTTTTGTATTTGGCAACCGTTAAATTTAAAAACACACAACATATGAAAACTGTTGTAAATTTTGGTACATTGTGAGAGAGTTGTATTTTTTTTCGTACAAAAACCGCATTGCGTCTCATGATTATCATGATTTCGATCATGATTTAAAATAAACCCTGCCGCACGATGATTTGAAATTGTATGATAAATCATGGTAAATTTAGCCTGATTAATTAAATGATTAGATGTTATATTTAATCCGCTTTTAGGGTGTATTTCTGTAAATATGTACCTATACCTTTATATATACATTAAAACTTTTTACGGGGTGACCCATGGTATATTATTACAAGTTAGGGCACAGCTACCAACAGATTACAATAGTTTCTCAAGGTGGCTTGTTCCCTCAAATCAAAATGTATGTGTGTGTGTGTATTGTTTTAAATACTATGTCAAATAAATTCAAAATAAACTAAAGCAAGGTGTATTTAATAAGGTGTATGCATCAGCTACAACAACTAACATTTTACAAAAACAACATTGCTGTTATAGAAATTAAATTGTCATGTTGACAATTAGTTTTGGCAAAAATAAACAAAAACAATTATCCATTTATGATTATTAATTTTTGTCAAGAACTATTCTTTGATGAATAATTTGTTTATTCTTGGATTTTTGGCAATTTTAGGTTAGGGAGTAAAGATTAAGACCCGGCCACGAATTATTTTGTAAAGTTTCCAACGTGTAGCCCTTGGTTCCTGGTAATGTTGCTTATATTGTAAATTACAATTTTTTTCGAAGAATTGCCTTCAAATTTCGCCTCCTTAAAGAAAGTTTGGTGGACATAAATCCCCGGCCAAAGACTACATCAAGGAAGTTGTGTTGCCCTTGTGCAATCTGGATTGATTTTTGGGGATACCAATAGGCAGATTCCAATATAGGCTACGTATGTGTTGCTAGGATTTATAAACAAATTTCAACACGGGATACAAAACATATACTATTTGGATCAAATCAGCAAACGGTTTTAAAACTGATTTAAGCCCTTTTCGTCCGTCTCTATGAACATTTTTTTTTCAAAATCCTAAATTTAAAGATAATTTTGTAAATCGTAATTAATTGTTGAAAATGTTTTTGACAATTTACTTTACAAAAACGTTTAAAACCATATGATTGTCACTTACACCTTATTTAATACACCTTGAACTGAAGTATATTCCAATTTTATTGAAATGAAAATCATTTTTTAACACGTCCGTCTGGATGTAATTACTTTGTTATAGTACGTTTACATTTAACCGGATATCGTTAACCCTGTGGGGTTAAATTGTCAATTCCTTTGCATATATGTCAAATAAATCCTCACAAAGTAGGTTAACCCGGTAAAAAATTCTAATGTATATGCCGTTTTATGGATGAAACATATATTTCATGGTATTCCCTACAATGTAAATGTAGGAAATTTACATTCCAGTAAAATGTAAATGTACTATAAGTAACATTTTAAATT
>NW_026884007.1:0-53712 GCF_032173495.1 Musca vetustissima
AAACGGAATGAAATAGGCCCATTTCTTAAATGGATGGTGACTCGAGATGAGAAATGGATCACATACGATACGCCTGTGTGAAAACAATCGTGGTAAAAGAGCGGTAAAGCACCTCAAAGAGTAGCCAAACCAGGACTAACGACCAGGTTCTGCTATGAATTTGGTGGGACTGGAATGGGATTATTTATTATAAGGTGCTTCCATATGGCCAAACGCTAAATTCTGATCTCTTCTGTCAACAACTGGACGGTTTGAAGATAGAATATGACCAGAATTGGCCAACAGCAGGAAAACGCCAGGTCACACACATCTACAGTGACTTGCCAGTAACTTCGAGAGCTTGGTTGGGAAATTTTAATGCCTCCGTCATACAGCCCGGACTTGGCACCAATCGATTATCATATTTTTCTTGCATTGCAAAATTTCTTTAATGATAAACATTTTTATCTAGGGACGATTGTGAAAATCGACTACTAGAGTTTTTTGCAAATCACCTTCGGCACTTTTTTTAGAGCTCTATATCTCATTACTTATTCAACATATATAACAACTTTATGGCTGAATATTGTCCTCTGACACTTAATTATAAAAAATAGTACCAAAAAGATATAAAAAAATAGTATTAGTTAACAAATTTTACAGTTTTGTAAAAAAAGTCAAATTCGCCGAATGTGCCCCAACCTGGGTAGCTTCGGCATTTGATGGGGCAAATTCGGCGCCATAGTCATAGCCGGGTAAGTGTCATCGCTATCAGTCTGGTTGGAATTCTGATCCTCTAAAGGCTCTATTAGTTTTTAATACGCCACACAATGTTTGAATTATTGGGCTTTATTTTCTAGCGACGGACGTTTACATCTCAAGGTCGCACACACCATCAGAAATAGGGATTTTCTATCGCATTTTCGTCAATACAAGCACGCTTGATCTTATATATGCAATTTCGAACCATATTAAAGGATTAGTTTTAAAGACAAACTCAAAAACATTTTAAGGAAATAATATTGCACAATCTGTATATGGCCGAAAACCTATGTATCTAAATAAGCTTATTAGCTAGAAATTTCAAACTTTGTGTCAGTTATTTATTTCGATATTCGATGCCTATGTATCGAAACTAGTGATGTACGGTGAGAGCTTCATATCGAAAACGCGATTGCCGAAGGTGCCCCAGTCTCCCCTACCCCTGTTAGTGTAGTGTATATACCCTTAGCCCCTATAAGGTTGATATCAGAATGACTTTTTCCAGTCTGGTTTTTAAAAGCTAGCTTTATGGACTTGCGATGATTCTAAAAAATACAAATTTTTAAAGAGTGGTTTACTGTTTGAATTATAAGCGTGAATTTTAAACAAATTCGAGTAGTGTATTTTTTAATCTTTTTAACGATTATAAAAAGCGGACATTTTTTAAATTATTTTTACCGTCAGTTTCGATGGAACATGAAATTTACATATGTTTTTTGCCTTCAACTGTAAATGAAACATATCGATCGACGGGACATTTTCCAATACAGGTAACTTAAAATTGGAAGCCGGGTTTTTGGGGTAAAAAACTTATTCGGAAATTGTATTTTGCATAAAATAACCGCCATTTTAGGTATTTGTCTCGTTTCGGATTTTTAAAGAAAGAATTTGAACATTTTCAATATGCCCCTTACATTTAAGCCATTTTTATACCCTTTACCACACTGTGGCACAGGGTATTATGTCTTTGTGCATATGTTTCTAACAGGCAAAAGAAAAAAGATAGACCCATGGTTCCTTTTGAGAATACACATAAAATCACTTTCTGAGTCGATTTACGCATGTGTCCATCCGTCCGTCCATCCGTGCATGTAAAATTGAAAACATAGTACGGGACGCATTTATGGTCCGATTTGGATGAAATTTGGCACAGCTCATTTGTTTTGCCCAAGGACGAACCCCGATGAAATAGGGAAAAATTAGATATAGCTCCCATATAAATATAAATATAGCTCCGATGAAATTTGGCACATCGTACTGAATGAAGTATATAATGGTATGCGCTAAGTTTCATGAAAATCGGTTCAGATTTAGATATAGCTCCCATATATATTTTCGTCCGATTTAATAGAAATGGTGCACCAAGTTCCTATATATCTTTCGATATGCACGAAATTTGGCGTAGCTTACCGAATTGGTTCTAGAATGATGCTTGCTAAGCTTCGTGAAAATCGGGAGTCTGAATGAAATGAAATTTAACATAGGTTCCAGAAAGGCATAAAGGTGACATATTCAAGTGTGTTCAATTTCATGTAAATGTTCTTTCGAAAAGGCGACGTCTGTTAGGAGACATATGTAGAATATATCCAAAGTGGTGAAGGGTATCATATAGTGGGCCCAGTCATATTTTACTACTTTCTTTACTGGTTAATGGTTATTTTCAACCATTGAAGATTCTAGCCGTACTTAATTGTTTTTAATTTCTTTTCTTAATTTTCTTAATTCATTCTCACATTCCTGAAATGCTCTTTAAATGATTTACACTATTTTACCCAAGCATAGTGATGAATTTATTTAAATTATTTTGTTTTTTTTTTTTTAATTAATTTATTTAGATGGTAATACCGATTTTAAAACGGTTTTAAACAACCTTATCTGAGCACTATGAAGCTAGAAATTACTAAAAAGGTCACGTTCAATAAGAACCCTACCGTATCCAAAATAAACATAGGGGCTGACAAAAAAATTGGACCGATGATAAAAAAATTTAGATTGAAGATTTTTTTTCAAAAAGTACCCAACATCCCCAAAATACCGAATACATATGAGTGCCTAAAAATCGTGGACTGATATATTTGCATACCAAATATTCTTGAAGTAGTAAAAAAAAATAAAAACTCATGGACATGATGGACATGATAAAATAGACATAGACATGATAAAATAGTCATAGCATTTTATTGTGATTAAGAATATACTTCATGTAGTCTTCTGAGAATATTTCGAGCCATGGCAAATGTAATGACAAAAAGTTAATATACACCTAACATTATGGTCGAGAGTATAAAAACATAAAACTTACTCAAATTTATTACAAAGATGGGTCTATAACAAACATTTTGGCGATCTATATCAAACCGCTGTAGCAATAAATCCAAACCGCTAGTTTTTTACTTAAAAGATCCGTTCCACCTAAATCAATAATTTTTTCTAGGATTACATTCCCTTTAAAAATAAAATGACTTCTGTTCAACCTTTTTGGTAAATATCATGCATCTTATTAATTGATATTTATGTTTTAGCCTATAGTCCCACAAACGATTTTAGGGAATTCAAATAAATTAATATTCAAAATTCTCTATCTCAATTCATATTGTAAAAATTCAATGCCTATGTTATGTACTCCAGCCAGTTGCCTTTTGTATTTGTTGTATTTCCTCTCAAATTGTTTAAACTTACCACCTAGTGTTCCACTATATAAAGACCAAGAGAGATGCTTTATGACACTTTATTTCCTTTCTGTCATGATTTTTTGTAATAAAACAATATATTGTGTTTGTTGTTTTTGTTTGTGTCATCACATTGTTCTATACTATATAATAAAATATTGGAGAAAATCTGCAACAAAAAAGGATGCACAGCATCATTGTTGGCACTGTGTTTGTTCTCTATACGGATGTTTTTTGTCTTTATTTCACTTTTGTCGACTATTTTCTCCTGCAGTTCACCAACAAAAAATAAATATTACACATTTCCTATTTGTCCTTGCATTCTATCCGTTTCGGGGTTTTTGTTTTATTTCTTTTTATTTCCAGTTTTTGGGTGACAATTGTTAAAATACGAGTAAAGTTCATATTTTTTAACACATCCAGAAAAAAATGTACTAACAATATATATTTTCGGATACAGTCAAACGGGAATATGACGAAATTGTAAGTAATGAATTTTGCATTCATTTATTTATGTTTATAAAGCGCAGCGATTGTCTACCATTGATCGTCATAGCTCGGTCCCACCATATACAAATATTTTTTGAACGATGACAACTTTTTTCCGGAGGTCCATCCACATTCCACATATCAGTTTTGTTGTTTTTATATTTTGTTTGATTTTCTTCCCATTTCATTTTACAGTTTGGCCCATCATACACCATTGTTTATGATGAGGATGATTCTGATGATGTTGGTGTTGTTGCTCCTGCTGTTATTACTTTGAGTAGAAAAGTGCACCAAAGTTCATGAGTTTTCATACTTTGTCAAGTGTAAATTCTACTTCTATTATTTTTTTTATGAGAATAGTCAAATGGAACGGAAACTCATGTTACACATACTCTTAGATATTAATACATATTTTATAGTTTTTGTTTTCGGAAAAAGTTCAGTTATGTTGTTGACCTATTCAACTATGTTATAGAACAATATAGCTTGGGTCAGATAATTTATCATAGAAGTTTTATTTCAGACAATGAAGGGAATTATAATAGTTTTAAGCAAATAGTTAAAATAGTTTTAAGAACAAATGCGGATCATATGGGGAATGCAATTACAATGACATTTTTGGTAAGGTGAAATTAAGAACATATAGAAAGGGGTATTTAGGATAAATGGGCCTATATAATGGACTTTAATAATATTCTCCATAAAAAAATCGGCAATTAAAATATGGTATACAAGCATAAAGTATTTTGAGGAAATCCTGGAAAATTATAATCCGATGACGGATGGTTCTGGTATGAGTGTCTGAAATTAATGAAGTGGCGAAGAAACGTACCGAACCAGGTGGTGTGCAATCAAGATTTTTTTAGCGTACAGAAAAATAACCAGAGTCGTTGCATAAAAGCAATGTAAATTTATATTGAAAATATTCTTTCGGAGAGACAATGACGATCGAAACTTGCAAATGCCAAAAAGGAGGCGGTCTAAACATCGACCCACCCAGAACCCAGAATGACAAATTACAGCCAAGTCGGAGGAAATATATGTGGGGATATGTCGAAGCTTGTACTTATACAGAAAATGTTGGATAAAAATGTATTTCACCTTGCAAAAATTCGGAATGTCATAAAACAATTCCTTCATTAGAAAAATGTGGGTAAAACCTTCCAAATACTGACAACATGAGGGACCTTTATAAGGGGGCTATGTAGAAATATTGACGTATTTCGCAAATATGTTCATCACTCAGAATGTCACATAACAGCCACATCGTTTGAAAATTGTGGCTAATACGATTTCTAGAAGATTTTCTACCCAATGAGATTTCCAAATATAAAATTAGAACCAATTCGGTTGAAAATCGTGCCAAAAATGCCGAACATGCCAAAATTTCGGGATATCCCGAAATGTACCAAGTTTCAGCTAATTCGATAGGGAAACATACCCAAAACCCCTAAAATATATAATAAAATTAGTGATTAGTGATCATTTCTGGGGGTGGTTCCAGAATGAATAGGCCTGCACACGAAAATCTAACTTGGCCCGATATTTGTACTCTCTTGACCGATTATTGGTCAATAGCTAAACGTTCTAACCTTGGCATATTTTCCAAATCTTGTTTTCCCGAGGTGATGTTTACACTATAAAATAAAAATTTGGTGACTTTTTATTTTGGTTGATTTGACCCTCGGAAACTGACCGCCCAACCTCATCTAAACAGCCGTTCTAAGTATATGAGATGAGTATATGAGATATTTTACCGTGTAAAATATGTGACATACTGCATATAATAATGGCCTCTAGAGCGACTAGAACATCGGTTCATTGCACCCCCTAAATATCATATCAACATCACCGAAAATTATAGGCGACGTCCTTGACCATAACCTGAAATTCATGTAGAATTTCAAAGCGATCAGCGCTACATTTCCGCTCTCTAGTGGTGTAATTATTATATTTAAGTATATCTCCGACATCCGAGTATAAAAAAATATAATTAGTATAAATTTAAAGGTCAACCACACCTCAGTAGTAAATATAAACACCCCAGAATACAAATTTTGTAATTTTTTACACAAAAGTCTGGGTCCATTTGACCCACTAAATATTGACCGATCTTATTCTTTGGCCAGATTCCCACTCTGGTGTAAAATTACGTGGTGTTCTGGTCATAATAGTGGGCTCCAGAGCGACAAAAAAGACACAAAAAGTGGTTGGTGCATTTCATTCCCTAAATATTAACGGATCATTACCGGATCATTAAAATAATGGGGCCAGAAACCGTCCTACATGCAAAATTTCTTGACACTTGGTCTATAAATTTAGCCTGTATCATGTTTACAAACTATAGTGGACGGACACATTGTCTACATCGACCCAGCTAGTTGAGTGACGATTGGTATACTTAAAGATGGGTCTTGGATCAATATTTCGAGGCGTTACAAACTCTTAGGACTGCACAAAGCTATAATACCCTAAAAACATAGTTGTGTAGGGTATAAATATTATTTTAAAGTTTCAAATTTGTTAAATGTTATCGATATTTTCGATGCGCCTAGCTCAGATCAAATCGGATACTCCATCAATTCATAAAGAAAATAATTATTAATATGCTTATTCTCTTGATGCAGACATGCATATGCGAAGATTGGATTAGAGGGTTCGGATAGGATTTATGATTTTTCAAAATTTGACACATTAGGTGGGATATACATGAAGGGGCGGACCAATAAGCTGCATATCGTACTTGCTATGGTTTTCCTCATAATTCTTAACTATTTTGTGGAAGAGTAACAAGGATATATTGTCTCCACATTTTAACTTGGTCTAATTGTGGAAGGAATATTTGGATGGATAAAATTGGGATTAAATTTGTTGCTCTACACAATGACAAATCGAGAACGTCTTATTATCAACACGTTAAGCAAGTTATAAAAATAATATTTTTGTTGTACTAATATTAATGTTAGTTTAAGTAAAAATAACTTCATCTAATAATCATTAGATCCAGTACTTGTACCAGCAACAACGTTAACGTGTGCAACTTTAATGATTCGAACAGCTTGCATCAAAATGTTCTTACGAGGTTGTATGTAGTTAATAATCACTAAGGAAAATGTACGCACACAACACCAAAAAAAAAGATGAAAGAAACAGAACGGAGACCAACAAGTTTCCTGACACCATGTATTGGCGTATATGACAGTCATGTTATTTGCAGTGAGGAAAAACACCAGTGAAAATGGCAATGTCATATTAACACTAGATTGCCAAAGGGGGTCGTTTTGACCGTTTTTCAATTTCAAGTACAAAAAGAATAGTGCATATTATAACACAGATTTTTAAAATTTGGTGACTTTTTGTACCATTTAGAACTATATTTTTTAATCATAGTAGCTGCTTCCCCCTTTTTTCATTACACGTATTCACATGCGCTATACCTATATTGCCTAAAATCGGCCATTTTGACCTCTTGTGAAATATTAAAAAATCAAACTACTTTTATTATTGTATAAAGTTTTTATATGACCAGATCGAAAAACAGTTTGCTTCTCTAGAAACACAAACGAACACACAAATCGGGAAAATAATTTTTATATTTCCAGCCGATTTCACTCTTAGAGTAAACACTTACTCTTTCTCGAACATTTTGTCAGCGCTCTTATTTTTCAAAAAGGGAAACTCGAGAGCCCCCCACCCCAAAACAACGTTTTGTATGATTGTAAATAACGTAAAAAATATTAACAAATAAAAAAACGTTAAGTTCGGCCGGGCCGAACTTTGGATACCCTCCACCATAGTTATACTGACAGATACATGTAAGGAAAATATAGGGAACATACCAAAAAGTGGGTATATACCGATAATTCTACAAACTGATTTATGTAAACCATTATGTACACCGAATACAAACTTCAGCAATTGTTAATGGGGATTTTTCCTAAAATCTGTAAGATCCAAAAAGTGGGCTGATACTGATAACGCATGGTAGAGTATAAAATCCTCAAACTACTGTAATTTAGATAACAAAGTTATATGAGGCTATGCCTAAAGGGGGGCCAATATTTGGGGATATCATTATATCATTATATGAGGGCTATGCCTAATTAATGACCGGTATATGCCAATATTGAACCTAATCGTCATGTTTGACTTTTCTTTTATCACAATATCTTTAGAAGGCGGAATGCTTACAACAGATGGCTAAATAGTCTAACGACTACCCAGCCCCAACACACGGAACAAATCAGATTACTACTTTAATATAAAAAAGGGGGTTATATGAGGACTACCCCTAAAAAGGAATGAATATTAAAAATTTTTAATAATGCTCAAGAACCTCAAAATATAGAAAATTGGGGGTACCCTTATATGGGGACTACCCGAAAAAATTGACCTATATTTATAATTTTTTGTGGAGAGATTTGCTACCCAATAAAAACTGAAATTACTAATTTACAGCCAATTCGGTGAAAAATTCCGGTCAAAACCCCCCAAAAACTGGAAATTGGGAGGTACCTTTATGTGGGGGCTACCAGAAAAAGTGGACCTATAATAAGAACCCAATGTACCAAATTTCAGCGAATTCGGTTGAAAACCGCGCTCAAGAACCGTAAAATAACGAAAATTGGGGGTACCCTTATATGGGGGCTACCCGAAAAAATTTACCTATATTTATAATTTTTAGTATAGAGATTTTTTCTACCCAATTAGAACTCAAAGTACCGAATTTCAGCGAATTCGGTCGAAAAATGCGATCAAACCCCCCAAAATACCGCAAATTTGGGGTACCATTATATGGGGGATATCCGAAAATATGGACCCATATTTATAATATTCTGTGGAGAGATTTGCTACCCAATAAGAACTCAATATACCAAATTTCAGCGAATTCAGTTGAAAAACGCACTCAAGAACCTCAAAATACCGAAAATTTGAGGGTACCCTTATATGGGAGCTATGCCTAAACGTGGACCCATAAAGCCCATCTTCGAACTTGACCTGCCTGCAGACAAAAGACTCTATGCAAAATTTTGGCGATCTATATCAATTCGTTTAGACGCTAGAGTGATTACAACAGACAGACAGACAGACGGAAAGACGGACATGGCTATATCGGCATAGAATTTTACGCTGATCAAGGGTCGGAAATTATTATTTCGATGAGTTACAAACGGAAAAACAAAATTAATATACCCTTCATACTATGGTGGAGGGTATAAAAAATAAGTTTAAAAAAATGTCTTTACACAATAAAAATTCTTTCAGAATGAGGTCATTTTGACCGAATATAGGTATATACAAAATTCTAGTCTTTCTAGTGTAAAATTAGAAAAGTGTAAAACACGAAGTAATATTTATACCCTTCACCACATTGTGGCACAGGGTATTATGTCGTTGTGCATATCTTTGTAACAGGCAAAAGGAAACGAGACATAAGCATAGAATCACTTTTTAAGTCGATTTAGGAATGTCCGTCCGTCCGTCTGTCTGTCTGTCCATGTTAAATTGTAAACAAAGTACAGGTCGCATTTATTATTCGATTTGGATGAAATTTGGTACATCTCAATCATTTCGCCCAAAGACGAACCCTATATATATATATAGCTCCCATATATATTTTCGTCCGATTTAAGGTAAATGGTGTACCAAAGTCCCTAAATATCTTTCGATTTGAACGAAATTTTGTGCAGCTTACTTAATTAAGTCTATAATGGTGTGTGCTAAGTTTCATGGAAATCGGTTCAGATTTAGATATAGCTCCCATATATATTTTCGTCCGATTTAAGACAAATGGGGAACCAAAGTCCATAAATATCTTTCGATTGGCACGAAATTTGACACAGCATACTGAATTGAGTCTAGAAAGATGTGTGCTAAAAAAATATGTTCAGCTTTAGATATAGCTGTCATATATATTTTCGTCCGATTTAATGTAAATGGTGCACCAAAGACTCTATATATCTTTCGGTTTGATATAGCTTACTGAATTAACTCTAGAATGATGTGTCCTTAGTTTCATGAAAATCGGTTCAGATTTAGATATAGCTCCCATATATATTTTCGTCCGATTTAAGACAAATGGGGCACCAAAGTCCCTTTTTATACCCTCCACCATAGTATGGAGGGTATATTAGTTTTGTTTTTCCGTTTGTAACGCATCGAAATATTCATTTCCGACCCTATAAAGTATATATATTCTTGATCAGCGTAAAATTCTATGACGATTTATGCATGCCCGTCTGTCCGTCTGTTGTAATCACTCTAGCGTCTAAACGAATTGAGATAGATCGCCGAAATTTTGCATAGAGTCGTCTTTTGTCTGCAGGCAGGTCAAGTTCGAAGATGGGATATATCGGTCCACGTTTAGGCATAACTCCCATATAAGGGTACCCCCCAATTTTCGGTATTTTGAGGTTCTTGATCTCGTTTTACAACCGAATTCGCTGAAATTTGGTACTTTGAGTTCTTATTGGGTAGCAAATGTCCCCACCAAAAATTATAAATATAGGTTATTTTTTCGGATAGCCCCCATATAAGGGTACCCCCAATTTTCGGTATTTTGGGGATCTTGAGCGCATTTTTCAACCGAATTCGCTGAAATTTGGTACATTTGCTTCTTATTTAGTACCAAATATCTACGCAAAAAATTATAAACATAGGTACACTTTTTCTGATAGTCCCCATATAAGGGTACCCCCAAATTTTCGGTAATTTGAAGTTCTTGAGTGCGTTTTTCCACCGAATTCTCTGAAATTTGTTACTTTGAGTTCTTAATGGGTAGCAAATGTTCCCACCAAAAATTATAAATATAGGTTCATTTTTCCGGATATCCCCCATATAAGGGAACCCCCAATTTTCGGTATTTTGGGGATCTTGAGCGCGTTTTTCATCCGAATTCGCTGAAATTTGGTACATTTGGTTCTTATTTAGTACCAAATATCTACACAAAAAAATATAAAAATAGGTCCACTTTTTCTGATAGCCCCCATATAAGGGTACACACAATTTTCGGTATTTTGGGGATCTTGAGCGCGTTTTTCAACCGAATTCGCTGAAATTTGGTACATTGGGTTCTTATTTGGTGTCAAATATCTAAACTAAAAATTATAAACATCGGTCCACTTTTTCTGAGAGCCCCCATATAAGGGTACCCCCAATTTTCGGTATTTTGGGGTTCTTGAGCACGGTTTTCAACCGAATTCGCTGTAATTTGGTATTTTGTAGATAGTAAAAAATATTAATATTCACCCCCTTTTAGAGGTGGTCCCCATATAACCCCCGTTTTTATTTTAAAAAAGTTAGCTGATTTTTCCGTGTATTGGGGTAATCCCATATAGCTGTATTCCACCATAGTAGGGGGGATATTCGGTAGACGAAATTTTCATTTCATACCCCTCATAGTATGGAATTCTAAAACGATTTAGTCGATTTAGCCATATGTTGTAATAATTTTTCTCTCGGAGGATATCGACATAAAATCTAAAACGTGAGGTTTGAGAATGAACTGTATCGACCCGTATTTAGGACCAGGTCCTATATAAAACATTACCTATTTAATATTTAGCGTGATGGACGGTATTGGGATTCAAAACTAAAATATTAGCTTGGAACTTGCGCTACATCGGCCCTTAATTAGGTCTAACCCCTTATATAATGAAAACACCAAGTAGTTGCTAATTCCTACACAATGTTGTCAATATTGGTCCCGCTTTAGTATGCCTCATATATAATATTGCCCTCTAAATTGGAGTTTTTTCAGCATTTTATACACATGTTTCACCGTACCATGCGTTAATAATATATGTCAACATGTTAGGGTTTTGAGATTTTAGGAAAACTATTTTTAGGAAACTAATTTTCTATTTGGTTTACAACAATCGATTGGAAGAATTGTAGTTATATGTATGTTCCCTATGTTTTCATTTAAAAAATTTGTCAATATTTCTATGGTGGAGGGTATCCAAAGTTCGGCCCGGCCGAACTTAACGCTTTTTCACTTGTTATCTTTCGATTTCGATTTGCACAGCGTATTGAATTGAGTCTAAAATGATGTGTGCTAAGTTTCGTGAAGATCCATTCAGATTTAAATATAGCTCCCACATATATTTTTTTATCCGATTTACATAAATGGTGCACCAAACTCCTAATGTTTGTCCGATTAACACGAAATTTTGCACAACGTATCAAATTTAGACGCGTACCGAATGGCGTGTATCAATTTAGCTATAAATCGTTTTCCATAAATTTGTTCCATGGAACACAGACGACTCTAAATCTGCCCGAATGAAATTGTATTTGTCATAGGTTGCAGAAAGATATGAGTATTTTCCTTCGAGGGTACATTGACATACAATTGTAGGGATACATATGTACAATATACCCAAAGTAGTGAGGGGTATCATATAGTCGGCCCAGTCCGACTTTACTACTTTCCTTACTGTTTTTTCAATACCAAACCATAAGGGTAAAATTCCTAGAAATAATTTGTCAATGACATGAATTTTTATACCCTACACAACTATGTTGTCAGGGTGTTATAGCTTTGTGCAGCCCCAAAAGTTTGCAACGCCGCGAAATATTTGTCCTAGACCCACCTTTAAGTATACTAATCGTCATATCTCGACTAGCTGTGTCGATCTAGACATGTGTGTCCGTCTGTCCATTATAATTTGAAAACACGATACAGACCACAGTTATGGACCAATCTTCACGAAATTTTGGATGTAGGATGGGTGCTGGTCAATGAAGACCCCTATTGTTTTTGGGAAAGATCGGTTAATATTTAGGGGATGAAATGGACCAAAAACTTGCAAAGGAAACTTATAAATATCGGAACCCTTTAAATGTAGAACCATATATCGAATTATTTTTTACTAAAAAATAGAATATGGCTCATGAATAGCTCAATTTTTGGAATTTTCACTATTCTTTTCTCAACAGCCAAAAAGCCTATTGGGTTACAAAATCGGCTTAGAAAATTTGTGGGTATACCTTCATCTGTCCGGTTTTCATGACATTTTACTAATTTTATTGTAGGTTAGTCCATATCATTATGTATCATCTTCCATTTCTGTTTGATTTTCTGGTCGCTGCAGAGGCCGCAATTATAGTCGGAACATCGTGAAATTTTGCATGGAGAAGGGGATCGGGCCAAAGAATAAGCATGCCTGTTTTGATAAACATCGGTCAATATTTAGATGGTCAAATGGACCCTAACTTTTGTGTGAAACATGACAAAATTTGTATTCTATAGAGTATATATCTACCACTGAAGGACATAGACCCGAGAAGTTGACAGTATATCCAAGAAGAGTGGTTGACCTTTAAATTGTCGTAGGTACTTGACCATATGGAACATGAAATGTTCCATGTTCCATATGGTCAAGGACAACGCCGCAAATGTTAGGTGATGATCAGATAATAATTTTTCGGATGAAGTGGACCGAAAACTTGATTATTTGTTCTTTTCGAGTCGAGAGCCGAACATCATAACACAACCCACGGTGAAGGGAATCTGGACAAGCTATTAGAGGGGCTGTACTGATTATTAGTAACATTTGCTGACCTCTAACCAGTCAAAAGTGTGCAAATATAGCGAAATATTGCCCAATCTGAGAATATAGAACAACAGAATGTTAGATTTTCATGGAAGTTGTGTAGGGTATCGTATGGTCGGCCCCGTCCGACTATGCTGCTCCGCTCACTGGTTAAAACATATTTTTAAGGACCATATATAACTGCGAGACTAGGACTATCTGTAGGCGTGGATTTAAAAAAATATATATATTTTTTCTAGGACCACTTAAAGGCGTGGATTTCTTAAAAATATTTTTTTTCAAAATCCTAATATAGATGTGTATAATTTTCAACATATTTTGCAAAGCTCTACTATAGGCATGTATATTTTTAAAATTAGTTTTCTGTTGGGCTACTGCCATTTCCAGCAGCAGCAGTTTTTTTTTCCTGTTCTCCTTTCTTAAATGTCAATACAGTATAGTGGGAAGGTTATGTAATTGCTTTGGCAAAGTAAATGACTTTAGTAACTTCTAGCTGTTCTCGTTTTGTTCTTTTTGTTCTCTTGCTTTTTGCAACAATCTTGTTCTGAGATGTTAGTGGCAATGTTGCAGGTTGCAATGATGTTGTTGTTATGGTGGCATGTTTACCAGTAATTACAATCAATTCAAATCGTTGTCTTTAGAGCCCGTTCGTTATATAGAGGATGTTTCCAAATGACAAGTTCAGGGTAACGAGAAAAGGGAATACCATAGGAGAAGTGCTAAAAAAGAAACAGTAACATTAAGCTGTTCTGTTTTTTTTCGCTCTCTCACTTCAAGTTACCATGCTGGGATGAAGGTGGCAATGGAATATACGAGTACTATAGCTAAGTGCAACAACAGCAGGTACTTAATTTTGTAGTAAAAGTTAAGAGGACTTCCTTGTTCCTTTAACGGTGTTCTTCGACAGATACACAGATATAACAACAAGCTGAAAACATGATGTTACAACCAGCCAACTGTTACGAATAGCTAGGTATGTTGTTGCTCACTTTTTTTTTCTTGCTTTGATGCTATTAATACTGTTCATGGTGTTGCTTACTGCTGTTGTTAGTACTGCCATCTAGCCATACTAATTTTATGGCGTTTATAAGAGTCCCTTGTATGGTATTCTATAGAAACTTCGTGTCTTGACTTTTTTCTGAGTTCTGTTTTTTGTCTCGCTTTTGGTTTTTATTTAATATGATTGGCCAGTAAAGTAACAGACAGTCAGTCATAACTACATACTTAGTGCTATGTTTTTTTTTTCTAAAAAAACATTCTCTGTAGAAAGTGGAAAAACTTTCTTAAGGAAATTACTAAAATTAGACAAGAAGAGAGAGGGAGAAAAAAGAAATGCTATACCATAGCAGCAGCTTTTGCAATTATGGTCCAGCCAGATTTCCATTTCGAGACCAATGGCCAAGAACAAGCAAGTGGCTGAACAATGGGATATTTTAAACAAAACACTGAAATGAATGAATCACATGAATGAGGATTTCACTGCAACATATTTAATGTTAACATTTTCCATAGCAGTATTCCGAACCGATTTCAAAATGTATTTCTATTTATATAGGGACTATTGTATTTGAATTGATTTAGTATACAAAATTGGTTTATGCTCGATTTTTCTAACATTCCAAAATCCGCAATAATGAATTGATAGTAGGTGCCCCATTCGAATATTTATATCCCATTGTGCAACTACCATAGTATAATGCAGTTCTTAGTTGGTATTATGAATATAAAAGTGAACAAATGGTTGCATTTAATTACAAAGAAATTATAATTAACATAATGATGGGATATAAAGTGGACTCGGTGTGCATCGTGATCGCCTTTATGGGCTGAATGGTACGGTTAAATTGTTTTCAAATGATTACAGACGATGATTATTGTGAAAAGGGAAAATTATTTTAAATGTATTTTGTTAAAATATAAAATATATGACTATTGAAGTGTTTGCCTAAAGGTGCATAAGGCTATGCACACATCAAAATTTTAAAATATAATATAAGGTGTATTGTCACAAATTCGGATTTGATATGAATTATTGATTACATTTCGAATCGTTTTTTAGAAGGAAGCATATCGGAATGAAAATATCCTAGTGATATGCATTAATAACCAGTGAGCGGAGCAGTATAGTCGGACGGGGCCAACCATACGATACCGTAAACAACTACCACGGAAACCGAACTTTCTGCGGATGTTTATTCCGAGCCTGGGCAATATTTCGTGATATTTGCACCCTCTTGCCCGATTAGAGGGAAATAGCACCTCTTCCTTACACTGGCATATTTTCCGAATATTACGAGTATTCAGTACAGCTATTGTCCAGATTCCTTTGACCGTGGGTTGTGTTGTCTATAGATCGACTCGAAAATAACACAAAAATTAAGTTTTGGGTCCACTTCATTCCAAAATTATTATCTGATCGTTGTCCTTGACCATAACTGGAAACTCATGGAACATTTCAAAGCGATCAGCGCTATAGTTCCGCTCTCTAGAGTGATAATGGGTTACTAAATAATATACGAATACGGAGATAACTTTAAATATTTAGGTGTAACTTCCACATCCGAGCACATACAACAATATAACTGGTATTAGTTTAAAGGTCAACCACTCCTATTGGATATAATATCAACATATCGGGTCTATGTCCTTCAGGGGTAAATATATACGCTATAGAATAAACATTTTGTCATTTTTTCACACAAAAGTTAGGTTACATTTTTCCTGCTAAATATTGACCGATCTTTATCAAAACAGGCATGCTTATTCTTTGGCCCGATCCCCTTCTCCATGCAAAATTTCACGATGTTCGGGCCATTATTGCGGCCTCTGGAGCGACCAGAAAAAGCGACAAAAATTTAGTATTTGGCCCATTTCATCCCCTAAATATTAACCGATCTTTTCCAAAACCAATAGGGGTCTTCATTGACCAGAACCCATCCTACATGTAAAATTTCGTGAAGATTGGTCCATAACTGTGGCCTGTATCGTGTTTACAAATTATAATGGACAGATGGACGGACGGACGGACGGAGGGACACACATGTCTAGATCGACTCAGCTAGTCGAGATATGACGATCGGTATGCTTAAAGGTGGGTCTAGGACCAATATTTCGCGGTGTTACAAACTTTTGGGGCTGCACAAAGCAATAATACCCTGACAACATAGTTGTGTAAGGTATAAAAAGTACACATTTTTAAAAAGAATTTTCTGAGTTGTATGCGATTGAATATGTATGGATTTAATTGTATTGTACACTCCATTCGCTTAATTTGGGTTCGGTAAAAGTATAACGATGTGCAATCAATGGATAATTTTTACGCTTTGTGGTGGATATGTGGATCTTCGAACGTCATCTAGGTTCAGTAAAATTATTTCGAAGTGCACAGTTAGAATTGCTAATTAGAATTCCATTCGATTAAATCCATTTTCGAAATATTGACGCTTTATGGGGAGGTATCATAAAGCGTCAACCGCATCGTATCTTACAATAATCGTAAAACCGATATCGATTCCAAAAAGAAATTCATCTTTGGGTCCCATATTCAAAAAATATATTTCGTAAAAATATTGCGATTTGAAAAATTTTAACATTTTCGCTTCATATGAAATTTACAAATTTTGACACCTTGTGGGCTTGCTCAAACTTTGGTTTAAATCCGATACTCTGTTCGCAGTTTATTATTTTTAGAACGATGTTGTCCATTTTGTGTGTAGGAAATTTTACAATGTGTTATCGCGCGCGACGGAAATTTGTAAATCAAAATCAATTTTTCTGAAACGGATTTGATACAGAAAAACATGGGGTCTAACCAGATATTTTGATGAGGTACATATTTCTCCTAGCATATTCTATATAGTCTCGTAGGCATAAGATTGAGGGCTTACAAATACAAAATCCACCAGTAACCTGTAAGGAAAGAAAGTCGGATGGGGCCGACTATATGATACCCTTCACCACTTTGGGTACATACAAGAGATGTTAATATCTACAATATCCTGTAGATAAAACAGACCATTTGTTTTTTGTAATCACTCTATATTCAATTTAATACCCTCTTCCAAATTTCGTGTAAATCGAACAAACAACTTCAGTGTACCATTTACATAAAATTGAACGAAAATATATATAAGACATATATCAAAATCTGACCCGATTTCAACAAACCTTATCGCGCATCCTTTTTTTCTCAACTGAATTCCCCATACAACATTTTGCTCAATCGGACAACTGTTGGGAGTTTGGTGTATCATTCACAAAAAATCGGACGAAACTATATATGAGAGCTATATCTAAATCTGAACCGATTTTCACAAAACTTCGCATACATCAATATGGACCTAATTCAGTACTCTGTGCAAAATGTTGTCTCAATTGGACAAATATTGGGAGTTTGGTGCGTCATTTACTCTCGAATTCGGATAAGCAAACGCCGGTTTATCGAAAAAATCGGTTAATTTAAACTAAACATTTTAAACTAATTTTGGATGATTTTTCAAACACTTTGCTTCGCTTAAAAGAAAAATAGGTTAATTGAAAATCTGTATAAGAGAAAGACCTTTTTGTTGAAAAAACACAAATAAATATGTTAAAAATATCATTTTTGTAAGGGCGACGAAATTCATAAAAAATTTTATGAGCAGGCCTAAAATTATATTGCACATTTTTCCAACCATCCAAGCTAATGTGTACGATAAAATAAGTCCTTATTCAATTCATTTGATATCATTTATAAATTTCAGGATTTTAGGATATTGATTAAAAACTTCGTTTAATCGCAACTACTTTCGCTTATCCGAAGTTCTCTTAATTGAAAATCCTGCTTAAGAGAAAAATTTTTCTGAAATTAGCCGTTTTCGCTTAACCGAATTCGACTGTACGTAAAATCGGACGAAACTATATATGGGAGCTATATCTAAATCTGAACCGATTTTCTCCAATTTCAATAGGGATCGTCCTTGGGCGGAGTAAGTGAACTGTGCTAAATTTCATCCAAATCGGATCATAAATGCGACCTGTAATTTGCTCACAAAAATACATGGACGGACGGACAGACGGACATGCGTAAATCGACTCAGAAAATGATTCTATGCATATTCTCAAAAGGAACCATGGGTCTATCTCGATTCCTTTTGCCAGTTAAAAAACATATGCACAAAGGCATAATACCCTGTACCACAGTGTGGTGAAGGGTATAACAATCCACGCTTCAAAATATTCAGCGCCTAGAAATATTCTTAAAAAGTCAACAGCTTATTTTTCTAACCCTGACATATTTATCAGGATTGAACATTTATGCCATAAAATTCAAATTTTGTTACATTACTGACAAAAGTCTTGATCCGTACGACCCGCAAAATATTGACCTATTATCATGAAAAGAACGATACTTGTTCCTTTGTCCGCTTCCGTGTAAAATTTTGTGGTGTACGGGTCATTATCTCTCTGGAGCGACCAGAAAAACAGACAAAATTTAATTTTTTGATCCATTTCATACCCTAAATATTAACCAATCTTTGCCAATCTTTGGGCCGGAACCCATCCTACATGCAAAATTTCGTGACGATTGGTCCATAACTGTGGCCTGTATCGTGTTTACAAGTTATAATGGACCGACGGACACACATGTATATATCGACTCAGCTAGTCGAGAATGGAAGGTGGGTCTAATTTCGCGGCGTTAAAAACTCTAGGGTAACCAAAGCTATCCGACGTATATAGTTGTGTAATAAAAAACAAGCGAAAAATACTTTCAACTATTTCTAAAATATATTTTTAGAAATTATTTCTAAAAAATATTTTTTATTTACTGCCAATTCGGTTGGATAATATGTCTAGGGCCATCAAAATACTTAACATGATGCGGCACCTGTATATGGGTGCTATTTCAAAACATTGACCTACATTCAAAAAGTTTGCAATACAAAAATGCAGGAGGATATATCAAATAGGCTACACCGATACTTGGACTGATATTTGCGATCCTATGAGTAGTAGCAATGGTCTAATTTAAATATTGGTATGTCTGTCGTAATTGCAACAGACAAATGGACATATCAAAACCGACAAAGAATTTTCATCACCATCATTGTATCATATTGTACAACTATTTGGTGTAGAAAGTGGGGCTGCGAACATTGCAAAGTAATCCTCATAGTTTTAGAAATGTAAATCTAGGAACTGTAAATCTAGAACTGAGCTTAATAATCCTTTGGAAAAGTCCTACATTTTTGGTTCAATTTCTTTTTTTATAAAATATTATTATAAATATTCAGCCAAGCAGATACCATTTTAATAGCAAATACCTTGTTAGTAAACCCTGATATCCCAATTTTATTCAGCCATTGTTTGGTAATCTTTTGAATGCAAATATTTTGACATAAAAGACAAGCAGAGGTGCAGAGGTTGTGTATTCCCTTTTGACATTCATACAAACATTCGTTTTTTATTTCCTCTTCAAACTACCCAGCTTTGATGATCTGTCCGTTAAGCGTCAGCGTTTTCTTTGAGCAGTTGCTATTCAATTGTGTGAAGGTGTTCCATATAAATTTGTATTTTTTGTTCGTTGTGAGTATTACTCAAAAGCCACAGGTGTTTTTCATGTGTTTGTTTTCTACGCTGCTTCTGTTGTCTGTCTGCCTGTTTCCCTTGTGGCTTTGTCATGCTTCAGACATAAAAGTAACGTGTAAACAAAATACAGGTGAAAAGTCGTAGATGAAAAGGAAGGCACGACTCGGGGGAAGAAATAATATTCGCTTAAGTCACTGCCATTCAAAATCATTGGAATACTAGCAGGCAGCCGCCAGAAGTCGATTCTCAAGAATAACAGTGAAATAACAAAGTCAAATTTTATGAAATATGTTATGAATTGCCTTCTTATCAAAATTCATAACCATTTTTCCATGTCACTTGACAAACACAATGCAAGGATTTTATATGTGTGTGACTGTGTGTGTTTCAAACGTATTGCCAAAAGTTTCGTGAGACTTTGATTTTAGGCTTTCAGGATAAATTTCATGATGCCATCATGTTTTCCAATTTCATGTCTTTGGCGTTGTTGATGTTATGACCTTGACAAAAAATATACAGATATCAATATGGAAGATATCCTGATGCCATCACAGATGCTATGACATTTCTAGAATTTCATGAATTTATGAATGAATTTGTTTTGATTGTAGACAATATTGAAATCATCAATGATTCTCGGTACACATATAGAGAAAAATGTTCTGATTCCGAAACCGTTCGCGATCAAATTTTTGGTTGATGCGCGCAAAAGTTATCGAGGTTTTACTTTTGGGCATAAGAAAAAAATCTTAAAATTACGCCGTTTATTATATTGAGCAAAAACGTTGATATATATCTTCCTCCGTAAAATAAGAATATGAATATATTATAATAATCGCGATAAAGTTGCAGATCTTCGCTAAATATGAGAAAAATAAAAAAAAATATATGAGATTACATCAATATTTTCATCATATTAATGACATACACACACCTAAAAATTAATTTAAAAATATCTACATAATCTAAACACCATGGTGAATTAAATGATATCAAAATCACATAAGTCCGTGTAGCGGTTTCTAAATCAAAGCGACAACAAACCAAGATATTGAAAAAAATGTTTGTTTTTGGTTCGAAAAAATAATGTCATCATATTTATTTTTTTTAATTTTATACAAGAAATTTCAGAAAGAAATGTTGGGGTTATTCTGCTATTTTACCCGAATATCGCCGAAAAATTTACATATATAATAATAATCACTTTTTGTGTATAAGTATACGCCTTGCGGATTATATCAAGACACTTCCGATAAATCTTAGAATTCTATAAATAGGAATAAATCTTAAAATAAAATAATATTATGAAATATACATTTTAAATTGCGTGTAAATCGCGTAATTCTCAAAATCATTTGATGCGCATGCGGTTTCCAGATGTACTGAAGTTTATCTTCCAATCCATATATATTTTGTGAAATTTCATTTGACGGCTAAGATGTGCCACACGTTACATTGAAGTACCCAAAAAATCGTAAAACGCGAATAATTTGCGAAAACTCCATATGCCATTAACGCGCATCCAATTTCGGTGTGCACCCTAAAAAAATACATCGATCTATACCGATTTCAATGTGGTCCATTAAGAACCATGGATGTGCCAGCTCACACTATTTTTGAGATAAATTGCGTCTAAATCGCGTAATTCTCAAAATCATTTGATGCGCATGCGGTTTCCAGGAAGTACTGAAGTTTATCTTCCAATCCATATATATTTTGCGAAATTTCATTTGACGGCAAAGATGTGCCGCACGTTACATTGAAGTACCCAAAAAATTGTAAAACGCGAATAAATTGCGAAAACTCCATATGCCATTAACGCGCATCCGATTTCGGTGTGCACCCTAAAAAAATACATCGATCTATACCGATTTCAATGTGGTCCATTAAGAACCATGGATGTGCCAGCAAAATCTATTTTTGAGATAAATTGCATACATCTCTCTTTCGGCTGAAGTTTTTAAAGTTCTCTTTTCGAAAAAGATCAAAATCCGTATGAGGTAATTTATTGAAGTGGAAATGATCCACAGAAAATACAATTAAATCCGCGATATTTTCAAAAAAAAAAAAAATTTCTAAAATTCGTGTTTTTGGAAGGCCAGTTCCCGCCGTTCTAATTGATGGATTTTCACGAAGAAGATTTTATATCATCCGAAACGTAAAAAACTTTACTGATCGCGGGTACCCGTATCATTCAGTTGACAGATCTACAAATTTGACCCGAAAAATATGTTTTTTTGAAATTTGATCGCACAAAATTTTCACTTTCGGATGAGTATTACACTGAAGCTGTGCATACTGCATACACAAAATATATATCAAATTACGCAGATTCGCGACTACAATAATCTTATAATCGATTTTTAGAAATTCCTGTATGCGTATTAAAGCTAGAAGTAAATTTCAAAAAACACTCAAAATCGAGCTTCAAAATGTCAGCATCATTTAAAGGTAGATGCAGTTAAAATTTTGAAAAATGATACATAAAGGGCGTAGTCCCCATTTTGTTGGCTTCTACTTTTACTTTGACACGAAGACCGTGAAATGAGTGGCTGAGTCACAAATCGATAGAGAACATAAAAAAACTGGTTCGCCTCAACCTGTTTTTACACATTTTTTTACATTAAAGTAGACACAGCTTCCACCAGAATAAAGTTTGGAGGTCAATATCATGAGCAGTTTGCAACGACAGATCAATTAACCCAAAACTATTCACTTTTTTTCATATACTTAAGTAATTCCCGAGTTATGAAGGGGTGGAGCTTCAGCTATGTTAAAAAAGGGGTGGTAACCTCCATGAAATCTGAATAGTGTACGGAAAGAACTGTATCAACAGCCATCAGCATTTTACATGAATTATTCAATTTACATATATACAACAATTTGCTGCTGGGCTACACCACCGAATGATAATGAAAATAAAATTTCAACGATGCATATCAAGAAATTACATATTCAGGTGGTTTGTTCTTGGATGATGGTGGTACAAATGTTGCAAGTGTTATATGCCACCATGCCATGAGTCATAGTTGACATTGGGAGAAAAATTTGGTATTAATATTTATACCACCTATAAATTTATACGAAAGCTAGTACTTCTATGAAGTATGATAAAAAGAGCAATCGTAATTATGTTTCCTTAACTCGTGATTTAATTTCACAAATATAGCCACAATGGGCATGAGCTTGAAACAAAACTGCATCGACTGCCCTCAGCACGTATATGAAAGACCCCCATCTGCTCCTCTATGAAAGACTACTTTCAGTTCGTCTAGATAAGACTCCCTTCAGCTCCTCTAGGAAAGACTCTCCTCAGTTCGTCAGCACGATTATGAAAGACTCCCTTCAGCATAAAAATACCGAATACTGCGTTATATTGGGGCTCCACTTCAACTTATGGTGAAGGTATAAAAGACAATCGATGTCCTTCTTACGTGACAAATATAGCCACAATGGACATGAGCTTGAAACAAAACTGCATCGACTGCCTATAGAACGTTTATGAAAGACTCCCATCAGCTCCTCTATGTCTAGATAAGACTCCTCAGGAAAGACTCTCTTCAACACGTCTAGGAAAGACTCCCTTCAGCTTATGTAGGAAAGGCTCCCTTCAGCTCGTGTACTCGTAGGAAAGACTCCTTTCAGCTCGCCTATGAAACACTCCCTTCAGATCGCCTATGACACTCCCTTCACCTCGTCTACGCAAGACTTCATTCGGCTCATCTATGAAAGACTCCCTTCAGCTCGTCTAGGAAAGACTCCCTTCAGCTCGTCGAGGAAAGACTCACTTCAGCTCGTCTAGGAAAGACTCACTTCAGCTCGTCTAGGAAAGACTACCTTCAGCTCTTCTATAGAGAGACTCTTTTCGGCTCGTCTATGAAAGACTCCCTTCAGATCGTCTATGATTTGAAGGGAGTCAGCTCGTCTATGCAAAACTCATTTCTGCTCGTCTAGGAGAGACTCCTTTCAGCTCGTCTATGAAAGACTCCCTTAAACTCGTCTATGAAAGACTCCCTTAAGCTCGTCTATGAAAGACTCCCTTAAGCTCGTCTATGAAAGACTCCCTTAAGCTCGTCTATGAAAGACTCCCTTCAGCTCGTCTATAGAGAGACTCCCTTCAGCTCGTCTATGAAAGACTCCCTTCAGCTCGTCTATGAAAGAATCCCTTCAGCTCGTCTATGAAAGACTCCTTTCAGCTCGTCTAGGAGAGACTCCTTTCAGCTCGTCTATGAAAGACTCCCTTCAGCTCGTCTATGAAAGACTCCTTTCAGCTCATCTATAAAAGACTCTCTTCAACTCGTCTAGGAAAGACTCAATTCAGCTTATGTAGGAAAGGCTCCCTTCATCTAGTGTACTCGTAGGAAAGACTCCTTTCATCTGGACTGTCAAACACTCCCTTCAGCTCGTCTATGCAGACTCCCTTCAGCTCATCTATGACCGATTACCTTCAGATCGTCTATGAAAGACTCAATTCAGCTCGTCTATGCAAAACTCATTTCTGCTCGTCTAGGAGAGACTCATTTCAGCTCGTCTATGAAAGACTCCCTTCAGCTCGTCTATGAAAGACTCCCTTCAGGTCGTCTATGAAAGACGCCCTTCAGCTCGACTCCCTTCAGCTCGTATTGGAAAGGTTCCTTTCAGGTCGTCTATGTTTACTTACTTGCAACATCAATTGGATGTGTTTTATTATTTCTTGGATGATATATTTCTCTCAGTGTATTAATTCTACCCTCCTCATACTGCTCCACTTACCATACGATTATGTCTCATTTATTGTCGACTATTGTTTTTTTACATTTCGTTCTGTCGCTTTTTCTGATAATTATTTTTTGTTCCACCCGCCTGTGTTTTTGACCCGGCTTTTATTTTTGTTGTTCTATTTGAATTTTATATTTATAATTATAGTTTTTGTTGTTGGTGTTTATTGTAATGCTACAACTAGAATATGTGTGAGAATGTGTGTGTGAAATAAATTTTTCCATGTTATTTGTCAAATACGAGTATTACCACATTGGGATACATAGATAGACAAATAAGAATAGGGGTGACAAGTGGTTGGTTGGTCGTTTGGTTGTGTTGTTGGAATGATGATGTTGCAGTAAATGACACAGACGACCGACTGCAACTGCAACGCCAGAATGACAACAAATGGTTGCGCTTTGATGCCTTCCAACCGAAAACAAGTGTTTTTTGTCTTTTCTTTTATTGTAGTTTAAGACGAATAGGGACAAAATGTGAAAATAAACAACCGAAAACTAAATAATTGGAACAGCAAAGCAATAAGAACAACAATACTAAAAATAATAATGTTAGTGACATTGAGGATAATGCCCCCGGTTTTGTTTGGGATGGGAAATTCCACATTTAAGCTGTAAGTTGTTGCATTCTACCATTGTGTTTTTCATCAAATTATTTTTCTACCACTATCTAAACATCCGAGGGTGATGTTTTGATGTCATTAGTATTTGCATTTTAATGAAATGCAAGACAATGTTCATCTAATTTCGCTATATTTGTAATAGGGTGTAACGGAGAAATATGAAATTCAAATGATTTTCTGGAATCAGAAAGGCATGGATTTTTTAGAATATTTTTTCAAATATTTATAAAGTCTGGGGGAATGACATTTTTAAAAATATTTTTCAACCCATCATCAAGTTTTTGAAGGATCACGAGAGTTATGTGTGTGTGGATTTTAAGAATATTTTATGAAGGATTATCAGACCTGTAGGTGTAGATATTTGGAATATTTTTCAAGAGCTATAGGCATGGATTTAAGGAATATTTTTTGAATAGCTGTAGGCGCGAATTTAAGGAATAGTTTTTGAAGATTTGTGTAGATTTGAGAATATTTTTTGAAAGATCATGAGAGCTATAGGTGTGGAATACGACTATTTTATAAGGATCATCTGAGCTACAGGTCTAGATTTAAGAATATTTTTTGAAAAATCAAAAGTTCTGAAGGTGTGGATTATAAGAATATTTTTTGAAAGATCATCAGATCTATTTTAAGAATATTTTATGAACGATTGTCAGAGCTATGGCTAGGATTTTAAGAATATTTTCTGAAGAGCTATTGGCGTGGATTTTGAGAGTATTTCTTGAAGGATCATCAGTACAACAGGTGTAGATTTTACATATATTTATAGAAGGATCATTAAAGCTATAGACTTAAATTTTAAGAATATTTTTTGAAGGATCATTAGGAATTTTTAAGAATATTCTTCGGAATATCTTTAGAACTTTGTTAAGTAGTACAAACTATGTAAGTATATTATTCCGAAAATCTTGTATGCATTTGTTAATAATATTTTCCAAAGGATCATAAGGACATTTTTACGAATATTTTTCGACAGATCGTAGAGAATATATGCCAAAAAGATTTTTTTAATAAAATCTTCAGGACAATTCAGCACTTAAAATGCACAAATTGATGTGAAGAAAGCGCACCTTAAAAACTTCGGTATAACATAAATATAGGACTTCAGGCCTTCAGCTTGTCTACGAATGACTACCTTCAAAGTCTGCCTTCACTTCGCCTTTTAGAGACTTCCTTCAGCTCGTCTATGAAAGATTCCATTCACCCCGTCTATGAAAGACCCCACTCAGTTCGTCTATGAAAGACTCCCTTCAGCTTGTCTATGAAAGATTCCCTTCAGCTCGTCTATGAAAGACTCCCTTCAGCTCGTCTATGAAAGACTCCCTTCAGCTCGTCTACGAAAGACTCCCTTCAGGTCGTCTATGAAAGACTCCCTTCAGCTTGTCTATGAAAGATTCCCATCAGCTCGTCTATGAAATACTCCCTTCAGCTCTTCTATGAAAGACTCCCTTCAGCTCGTCTGTGAAAAACTCCCTTCAGCTCGTCTGTGAAAAACTCCCTTCAGCTCGTCTATGTAAGACTCCCTTCAGCTCGTCTATGAAAGACTCAAGTCAGCTCTTCTATGAAAGACTCCCATCAGCTCGTCAAAGAAAGACACCCTTCAGCTCGTCTATGAAAGACTCCCTTCAGCTCGTCTATGAAAGACTCCCTTCAGCTTGTCTATGAAAGACTCCTTTCAGCTCGTCTATGAAAGACTCCCATCAGATCTATGAAATACTCCCTTCTGCTCATATATGAACGACTACCTTCAACTCCGACTATTTAATACTCCCTTCAGCTCAGGTATAAAGTACTCCCTGTCCTCATATATTCTATACAGCTCGCAGATAAAAGACTTTTAGACAACTTATCCTACATCCGTAAAACATATGCGAAACCAAATCAATGTCTGAATTCAAAACCGGCCAACACATCCGGCACATGTTTCGATAATTATAAAGGAGAATCTAAAGGCCAACAAACACGTGGTGGTTATTAATATAAAATCAATACAATATTGATAATAATACAAAAGTATAAAGGAATAATTGTTATAGTTCCACACGTGTATAAATTGAGATATACACAAGTTTGAAACAATTTAAGAACATTTTAAAAAACCTGTATATAAATATTGAAAATTTCACTGGGACTATCATCAGTTAACTCAAACTGCCCTTTTATAGAAGACCTCCTCAAAATCAATATGATTAAAGTTCTTTTTGTTTTTGGTAAGCTTTCTAAAAATTACAATTTAAAAATCCTTTACTCAGGATGTACTATATATCCTCCATAGTTTTCGTCCTCGTTGTCAGCTGTCAGGCACAACGATGCCGCCCGGTTTGTAATCCCAAGGTACGCAGTCCAGCAATTTGCGCTGCAGATAATCATCAAAAATATTGTTTCCGTATGAGCCAGTGTCAGTTGGATGAAGAGAATTGTCGTCGCAAAGCGGCAAAGAGGCCAAGTAAGGATAAACTATAGACCATAAGAATGACTTATAGATCGAACAACTAATTGTTGTTATTATTATTTTTCTTAGCTATTTCCAATGTTGATCCAATACGTTGCCGCAATATTAAATCACCAAATGGTAGGGGGAAATGTGCCCCAGTTCCAGTTCGCCGCCCACGCTCTGCCAAACCTAATTGTAATCATCTGAAATGTACTAGACCTAGCAAAGTCTTGAGATGTTATCGTTCGAAAAAGAATAATTGTCAACTATTGACGGCATGCCAATTGCAACGTGTCAATTGGCTACGTGGTCGTTCAAATGCCCTGAGATGGACTGATACTCGTCGTTGTGCCGGCATGAAAGCTGGACAGAAATTGCAAAAATGTAAAGCTATTCGTAAGAAGAGTGGCTAAAAACTGATGTAGTTCAGGAATGAATGCATTCACTAGAGTTCCTTAGTAATTTTTATCACCTTTACTTAAGGAATTTTGAATTGTTTAAAAACTATGATATGACCTAATCTTGATTTAAAATCTAATGTCAATATCCTCGTTCTTTTTTTCTTTTCGATGAATTTTTCTAAAAATTAATTATAAATTTATCCACAATAAAAATATTTTTTTAAAGCAAACATATTGAGTTTCATTATTTTTCATATTTTTTTCATCCACAGTTAATTAACATATGGATGGAAATTTTACTGCATTTTCCCAGAAAATTTAAAATAGAAAGAATTACTTACCCATTTAGTTTTTACAAATGTATCTCATTGAATATATTTGTTTTCCACCCTAATACAGCCACGATGCTCCTCACAAGATCTGCTTCTAACATTTATAACTTCTTACAATGGTCCAATAATTTTGTGATCCTATAAAGAAAAGAAATATTTCTTAAATTAGAACAGGTGTTAGAAACCCCATAAAAGAAAAATAAAATAGAAGAAGATGCACGTATACTTGCGCCTGTGAAATAAGACGGAAAATAAGACTTTCGTTTGAATAAATTATGTACATTTCTTTATAAAGAAGGTGTAATGACGTAACAGTATCTTGTGAGAGGTTAAGAATTCCGAATTTTAAAGACCCTTCTCTTAACAAAGTGCTAGTTTGCCGAAGAAAATTCATTCATATCAAAAAGTATAAATGAGGGTATTATTTCAACCGTGATAAAATTCCACAGTTCACCTATATGAAATATTTTTATACCCTCCACCATAGTATGGAGGGTATATTAGTTTTGTTTTTCCGTTTGTAACGCATCGAAATAATCATTTCCGACCCTACAAAGTATATATATTCTTGATCAGCGTAAAATTCTATGACGATTTAGGCATGTCCGTCTGTCCGTCTGTTGTAATCACTCTAGTGCACTAATGCACAAAATAGTACGATAGCGGTGATTGCTAAACACTTATTCTCCTTTTGTCTCTTTTCGCCTAAGAAAGACCCTCTTTATCCACCTATTAACGACTCCCTTCAGCTGGTCTATTAAAGACTCCCTTCAGCTCATCTATGGATGACTACCATCAGCTCATCTATGAATGACTACCACCAGCTCGTCTATAAATGACTATCTTCAGTTTGTCTATGAAAGACTCCCTTCAGCTCGTTTATGAAAGACTCCCTTCAGCTCGTCTACGAAAGACTCCCATCAGCTATTCTATGAAAGTCTATCTTTAGCTCGCCTATGAAAGGCCCCCTTTAACTCGTCTATTAAAGACCCCCTTTAATTATACATAACTACTCCCTTCAGTTCGTCTATGAAAGACTCCCGTAAGCTCGTCTATAGTTATAAACTATAAAGTACACCCTGCCCTCATCTCTTCTATATAGCTCGTAGATGAAAGACTACAGACTACACCTTCAGACTGCATATCCTACATCCATAAAACATATGCGAAACCAAAACAATGTCTGATTTCAATATGGGCCGATATATCCGGCACATGTTTTAATAAATAACAATTTAAATGCCAGCAATCACGTGGTGGTTATACAAAGTGATCTATAAAATCAATACAAATGTACAAGATAATACAAAAATTATAAAAGAATTGTTATAGTTCCACACGTGTATAAATTGAGGTATTCACAAGTTTGGAACAATTTAACAACATTTTAAAAAGCCTGTATATAAATATTGAAAATTTCACTGGGACTATCATCAGTTAACTCAAACTGCCCTTTTATAGAAGACCTCCTTAAAATCAATATGATTAAAGTTATTTTTGTTTTTGGTAAGCTTTTTAAAAAATTATTAAAAATCCCTTACTCAGGATGTACTATATATCCTCCATAGCTTTCGTCCTCGTTGTCAGCTGTCAGGCACAACGATGTCGCCCGGTTTGTAATCCCAAGGTACGCAGTCCAGCAATTTGTGCTGCAGATAATCATCAAAAATATTGTTTCCGTATGAGCCAGTGTCAGTTGGATGAAGAGAATTGTCGTCGCAAAGCGGCAAAGAGGCCAAGTAAGGATAAACTATAGATCATAAGAATGACTTATAGATCGAACAACTAATTGTTGTTATTATTATTTTTCTTAGCTATTTCCAATGTTGATCCAATACGTTGCCGCAATATTAAATCACCAAATGGTAGGGGAAAATGTGCCCCAGCTCCAGCTCCACCTCGTCGCCCACGCTCTACCAAACCAAATTGTAATCGTCTGAAATGTACTAGACCTAGCAAAGTCTTGAGATGTTATCGTTCGAAAAAGAATAATTGTCAACTATTGACGGCATGCCAATTGCAACGTGTCAACTGCCTACGTGGTCGTTCAAATGCCCTGAGATGGACTGATACACGTCGTTGTGCCGGCATGAAAGCTGGACAAAAGTTGCAAAAATGTAAAGCTATTCGCAAGAAGAGTGGCTAAACACTGATGTAGATCAGGAATGAATGTATTCACCAGAGTTTTTTAGTAATTTTTAAAACTATGAAAAGACCTAATCTAAAACTATGAAAAGACCTAATCTTGATTTAAAATCTAATGTCAATATCCTCGTTCTTTTTTCTTTTCGATGAATTTTTCTAAAAATTAATTATAAATTTATCCACAATAAAAATATTTTTTTAAAGCAAACATATTGAGTTTCATTATTTTTCATATTTTTTTCATCCACAGTTAATTAACATATGGATGGAAATTTTACTGCATTTTCCCAGAAAATTTAAAATTGAAAGAATTACTTACCCATTTAGTTTTTACAAATGTATTTCATTGAACATATTTGTTTTCCACCCTAATACAACCACGATGCTCCACACAAGATCTGCTTCTTACAATGCTCCAATAATTTTGTGATCCTATAAAGAAAAGAAATATTTCTTAAATTAGAACAGGTGTTAGAAACCCCATGAAAGAAAAATAAAATAGAAGAAGACACATGTAAACTTGCACCTGTGAAATAAGACTTTCGTTTGAATAAATTATTTAAATTTCTTTACAAAGAAAGTGTAATGACGTGACAGTATCTTTTGAGGGGTTAAGAATTCCGAATTTTAAAGGCCCTTCTTTTAACAAAGTGCTAGTATGTCGAAGGAAATTCATTCATATCAAAAAGTATAAATTAGGGTATTATTTTAACCATGAGAAAATTCCACAGTTCACCTATATGAAATATTTTTATACCCTTCATCACACTGTGGTACAGGGTATTATGTCTTTGTGCATATGTTCCTTTTGAGAATATGCATAGAATCACTTTCTGAGTCGATTTATACATGTCCGTCCGTCTGTCCATGTTAAATTGTAAACAAAGTACAGGTCGCAGTTATTATCCGAATTGGATGCAATTTGGCACAGCTCATCTATTTGGCCCAAGGACGAGCCCTATTGAAATTGGGAAAAATCGGTTCAAATTTAGATATAGTTTCCATATATATTTTCGTCCGATTTAAGGTAAATGGTGCACCAAAGTACCTATATATCTTTCGATTTGCACCAAACTTGGCATATCGTACTAAATTTAGTCTAGAGAGATGTGTGTTAAGTTTCGTGAAAATCCGTTCAGATTTAGATATAGCTCCCATATAGGTTTTTGTCCGATTTTAGGTAAATAGTGCACCAAACTCCCTATATATCCTTCGAATTGCATGAAATTTGGCATAGCGTACTGAATTAGGTCTAGAACGATGTGCGTTAAATTTCGTGAAAATCGGTTCAGATTTAGATATAGCTCCCATATATGTTTTCTTCCGATTTTATGTAAATGGCACCGAGGTCCCTATATATCCTTCCATTTGCACGAAATTTGGATTTGTAAGTAAATGAAGAACTCAAAATGTTGGTTTAGATTTCGATATTTTGCTTTAAATTTAATTACATAATTTTGTCCCTTTGTAAGAAGCAAATCTATATCTGACCAACATTTAGTACAGATTGCAACATGACATGTGTAATTTCATGTTAATGGTCCTTCAAAAATGCGACATCTGTTAGGATTCCATTTGTTGGATATACCCAAAGTGGTGAAGGGTATCATATAGTCGGCCCCGTTGACTTTACTACTTTCCTTACTGGTTTAAATTTATTTTTAAAGGCCTATAAACAGCCGTGGAATTATTAAAATTATTTTTTTCAAAGCCTATAAGCAGGCATGGGATTTTTTAAAAATATGTTTTCAATGCCTATAAACAGGCGTGGATACTGGACCCACCTTTAAGTATACCGATCGTCATATCTCGACTAGCTGCGTCGATCTAGACATGTGTGTCCGTCCGTCCGTCTGTTCATTATAATTTGTAAACACGATACAGGCCACAGTTATGGACCAATCTTCACGAAAATTTGCATGTAGGATGGTTTCTGGTCAATGAAGACCCCTATTGTTTTTTAGTAAAGATCGGTTAATATTTAGGGGATGAATTGACCAAATACTAAATTTTTGTCGGTTTTTCTGGTGGCTGCAGAGGCCGCAATTATGGCCAGATGTTCGGGCCATAATTTTATATGGAGAAGGGGATCGGGCCAAAGAATAAACATGACTGTTTTGGTAAGGATCGGTCAATATTTAGCGGGTCAAATGGATCCTGACTTTTGTGTAAAAAATGACAAAATTTGGATTCTATGGCATATATATTTACTCCTAAAGGATATAGGCTCGAGAAGTTGATAGTATATTCAAGCGGAGTGGCTGACCTTTATATTATATTTATATTTATTATATTGTCGTATGTTCTCGGATGTGGGAGTTACATTTAAATATTTATATTATAGTATTGTATCCCTCACCACACTAGAGGGCGGAAATATGACGCTGATTGATTTGAAATTTTCCATGGGGTTCCAGTTATGGTCAAGGACAGCGCTCGGTGATGATCAGATAATAATTTTGGGATGAAGTGGACCAAAAATTCGAATCGATATATATTTTTCGAATCGATATATAGGCCACAGTTATAAGCCGATCACCACCATACAACCCACGCTGAAGTCAATCTGGACAAGTAATAAGAACTGTACTGAATATTAGTAATATTCGGAAAATATGTCAGTGTATGGAAGATGTGCTGTTGACCTCTAATCGGGCAAGAGGGTGCAAATGTCACGAAATATTTCTCAGAATCGGAATAAACTTCTTTAGAAAGTTAAAACTCCGTCGTAGTTGTGTAGGGTATCGTATGGTCGGCCCCGTCCGACTATACTGCTCCGCTCACTGGTTAAAAAAATGTTTTCCATTCCTATAACAGGCGTGGATACTGTAAAAATATTTTTCAAAGCCTGTAAAAAGTCGTGGATTTGTTTTTAATTTTTTTTTTCAAAACCTATAAACAGGAGTGGATTTGTTTTTAAATATTTTTTCAAAGCCTATAAACAGGCGTGGATTTGCTTTTTCAAGCCCTCTGAACAACAATATATCTCTCAGAGAACATCTCCTTCTCAGAGAACATCTCTTTCTCAGAGAACATCTTCAGATATCATTGCAGTATAAAAATAAAATAAATCTCATAAATACACTACTATTTAAACTAATACTATTCCCATTCATTTGAAATGTCAATGTCAGGATCTTTACATGGAGATTACATCATTTCATTCCATTGTCCACCATAAATAATTGGATTAATAGTTCAAAAGAAAATGAAATGAAAAAAAAGAAACCTAACACATCATAAATTTGTCCCTTGACCCTAATTGCCATAGAGATGTGAAAGAAATGTAAATGTCATGACATTATGGTGTTGTGTATTTTTCCATAATACAAAAGGAAATTAATCCTCTATGAAAAAACACATTAAATGCATCGAACCATTCTACCATTTTTTGTTTAGTTCAAATTATCAATCAATTTGGACATTTAATTATGTCTACAAGGAAAACAAAGAAGACGTCTTTTTTTCCTTTATGGCAGTATGGTGAGAAGAAAGGTAACCGAGAAAAGAACAAGAAAATAAAGAATGTTCATTAGAAAATGTCAACATCATTAGCAATTATGAATGTCATTAACATGGAAAACCATGAGAAACAATGATGATTGGGGGGGGGGGGGGGGGGGGTTTCCTTTACAACGTTGTTGTTACTTCTATTTTCAATTTTTGAACACATGTCAAGGTGGAAATTTACAAAGAGACCACAACAACATGTATCAAACTCTTTTACTATGCCTTAGTCATACACAGGAATATAGCATAAATAACAAAAAAGCAACAACAATAACAACCAAAGTTCTAGATGTCTCATCAATGAATCATCATCACCATCATGATGAGAATTATCGTCATCAAGAACGTCATCGTCATAAGGCTTATTTGTAAAATATCCAACATTCACATTAAAGAAATGATTTCAACCCAAAAACACAAACAAGTAAAAAAACGTATCCACAAACTGACCTTCTTAGAATTTTTGATGTTTTGGTTTCATCTCCTTTTCTTTTGGGGTCATCATCAAAAATTTTGTTTTTTTTTTCATATGACCACATAATGCTTGGCAACTTTATTTTTTTTCTTTTGATTTTGTAGAACGAGAATGTTATTCATAACATAATAAAGGACATGTCAAATGAAAATTGACACTTAAACATACATATATTATATGTCCGCACAAACACACTTACACTTACATAACATTCTTATACAAATTTCCTCTTACTCTTTTACATGAGTATAAAAAAGTTATTATTAGCCTTCAAACAGAGATGGAATATGCTACATAATGATATGGATTAACCTACAATAAAATTAGTAAAATGCCATGAAAACCGGACAGATGAAGTTATACCCCCAAATTTTCCAAGGGGATTTTGTAACCCAATAGGCTTTTTGGCTGTTGAGAAAAGAATAGTGAAAATTCCAAAAATTGAAGTATTGAGCTATTCATGAGCCATATTCTATTTTTTGGTACAAAATAATCCGATATATGGTGCAACATTTAAAGGGTTCCGATATTTATAATTATATCCTTCACCACACTGTGGTACAGGGTATTATGTCTTTGTGCATATGTTTGTAACAGGTAAAAGGACACGAGATAGACACAGGGTTCCTTTTGAGAATATGCATAGAATCACTTTCTAAGTCGATTACGCATGTCCGTCTGTCTGTCCATGTTAAATTGTAATCAAAGTACAGGTCGCATTTATGATCCGAATTAGATGAAATTTAGCATAGGTCACTTATTTGGCCCAAGGACGAACCCTATTGAAATTGAGAAAAAATCGGTTCAGATTTAGATATAGCTCCCATATATATTTTCGTCCGATTTAATGTAAATGGAGCCCCAAAGTCAATATGTATCTTTCGATTTGCACGGTCGATTTGATCAAATGAAAAATTTAGTATAGGTTGCAAAATGATATGTTTATGGATCCATTTAAGTGACGTTGAAGGACCACGTCTGTTAGGATTCATCTGTTGAATATACCCATATTGGTGAAGATTATTATATAGTCGCTCCATCCGTCTTTACTACTTTCCTTACTGGGTTTCCTTTGCAATATGTGTCCAAAATACTGAACATACAAATGGACAAAAATATATATTTGACATACACTAGTGGCCAAAACTAAAGCAACTAAAATTGCAAAGTTAGTAAAAACCGCATAACTTTTCAGTTTCAGTTTACTTAAAAAAAGAAAAAAACAAAAACATTAATGCAAAATGTGTTCAAAAAATAATAATTTATGGGCAAGGGAATTGTCTCGATTTTTGCTTGGACAAAACTAAAGCAACAGCTGGGCTCTAAAATTTTAATTATTTAACCGTTATAATTACTATGTTTTGGTTTCTACACCTATTTCGGTTCTTATAGATAATTATACCCTTCATCACACTGTGGTACAGGGTATTATGTATTTGTGAATATGTTTGTAACAGGCAAAAGGAATCAAGATAGACCCATAGTTCCTTTCCTGAATATGCATAGATTCACTTTCTGAGTCGATTTATGCATGTCCATCTGTCCATGTTTTTTTGTGAACAAAGTACAGGTCGCATTTATGATCCGATTTGGATGAAATTTGACACATGTCACTTATTTGGCCCAAGGATGAACCCTATTGAAGTTGGAAAAAATCGGTTCAGATTTAGATATAAATCCAATATATAGTTTCGTCCGATTTTATGTAAATGGAGCACCATACTGTCAATATTGGTCCGATTGAGGCAAAATTTTGCACAGCGTACCGAATTATGTCCAGATTGATGTAAGCGAAGTTTTGTTGACTCAGTGGAGAAATATTATGTTCTCGGATGAATTAGAGTTTACTATTAAATGCTCAAACACGGAAAAATTACAGTGAGAAGATCAAATGATTAAAGGTACAAGCCTCAGTATTGCAAAGGTATTTGGAAGCACGGATATGGTCAATAATGGTATTGTATTTCTTTTTATGGATCGGATTGTTTATACAAATGTGTTGGAAAACGTTATAGCTCTCTTTGCTGAAGAGAATATACCCCTTTACTGGGTGTCTCAGCATGACAGTAACCTCTAACATATTAGGTTGGAGAAAAAGAAATTCATTAGTTTTTCGGCAGATGGCTGTACTGATAGATTTATCGTAAAGTATCGATCAAACAATTTCGTTGAAAAGGGTGACATTTCTCAGTAAAAAAATATTTTGCTGTTTTTTGTTTGGTGCATTTATTTGCGAGTTATAGAGTGTTAAAAATGGATGTGAGTAAAGAGAAACTTCGGTATATTTTACATTTTCCTTTGAGGAAGGCGAAAATGCAAGGCTATTGGCTAAAATTGTGAGTGGGGTTTATGGTTGCGATACTGTAACAGCCAATTATGTGCAATTTTGGTTTCGTAGATTCCGTTCGGGAATTTTTGATGTTAAAGATGCACCTCTCACAGGTAGGCCGGTCGTCAAAAATTTCGAAAAAATCGAAATGATCTAAGTTGACCGGCATGTTAGCAGTCGTGACATCGCCCAGGACCTAAAAATCGACCATAACAGTTTTAAACCATTTACACCCAAAAAAATACATCGAATCATGCCAAAGATTGGTTGCGGCAGTCTAAAATCAGAGTTATGGTGATCACTATCATCAGATCTTCACTCTATAGAAAAGTATTTTTAGTATTATCCCACATGTTCAGCATGTAAGGAATAGTATAACCAGGGTTTAAATGTATCGTTGGTGTGCTGCGTTTTTTTTTGCGTTTATATATTTGTTTTTTTTTTTTTAATTGAATAAATTACCTTTTTATTTCAGAAAAAAATGTCACTATAAGTTTATGTTTAGAACAAGTTACAAATCATTTACTCAGTTTGCAATTTCAGTTGCTTTAGTTTTGACCACGATTGTATATATATAGGTAACCGTTAAAGATATAAAGTCACGTCCTATAAGTTCAAAAGTTAAGTTTTAAGTTAGACATCGTAAAATAGACCCTAATAAAATTGCTTATGAGCTTGCTAGGTAGGAGTCCAGTCGTCTGACCTACAGATTAAGGAATATATAATGGCAAACTCCACAAGAACTACATTGAGGAAGTAGGCAATATATAGTTTGAGGAAATTGAGTGCAGAACATAAAAAATATAACTGGTCGGAATTTTCACAACGTAAATCCAATTGCATAACTTTACTGTATTAATATAATAGGTCACTGCAGAAGCAGGTCTCCCACCTCCAATTGGGATGTAAATGCAGTGGATGAGAAAGAACATTTACTATGTAGTTGTCAAATATTACAAAAGACACTGGTAGATACGAAATTGAAACTGTCATTCTTCTCAGGAGGAGATTTCACCATAATTCATAGGATTGGCAAAAATATATTCTGGTTAAGATAAGATTTTTTATTTCACCCTCTATCCTTCCACTTTTCTTCTCTTCCATTAAGTTTTTTCAGATACTCGGAATGAATATAGTGGACTATGGTTCTCCGAGTGACACAACCTCTTTATATTTAATGGCTGTAAATCCTCTAACTTAACCTAACCAGGTTATCTGACCACGGAAACCCGCATATTTCCCACATTTCCAAACTAAAAGTTAATAAATGACGCTTGCACATCTGTTTATATGGTGCACACGACTTACAAACTTGATTTTTTTACCATTACGATAAACATATTAAGCCAACTACTTTAATTATTATTAATTATTTAAAACTAGTTTTTAATATATCCAGCAGTTCCTATTTTGAATAAATTTTATCTCATCACTCGTAGCAAAACTATTTCCATTCATTCGTGTCTTTGGTTTTCGGAAGAGCAAATGGCCTGCGGGTGCAAGTCGTGAGTGCTTTTTTGGTCAAGCACTCCAACACAAGCGTTGATGTTAGAGCTGATGCGCTCACAATTCTGTACGTTTCTCACAAACGGGGTATAATCCAAAATTCTTGAAATTACCAACATATATGTGTACCAACATAACAGAAAACATGCGAAAATCGAAAATGTGTAACTAAAGAAATTTGAAAATAACTTTTTTGATCTGACTTCGTATTTATAAATTCACATACAATCAAGCTTGGTTGAATCGGTATAAAAATATATGTTACAAAACAATTCTAAGGGGCCCTCTTGCATATACCTATAGTGCTGAAGGAATACAAAAGGTCTAAATTCAGATTAGATCTGAATTAAGATGCAGGGAAAATGTCAAGCAACATTCAAAATTGTATAACCTGAGAAATGTATAATAAAATCAATTTTTTTTTTGTATTTATTTACTATATTCCCATAATATTTTTATTATGGACTAAAATTTACACAGGAATAGCAATTTTCCATCTCTGATTTCCGAAGTATTTGTAAAAACAAATCTACACCCAAGCACGCACACACACCCCCAAACAAACGTGCTGACATGAAACGAACGCAAAACAACAACTCTTCACGTCCACTTTCATGTTTGTTGTATGTTTTCTGATATATGTTTGTTGTAAAGAGTCACAAGCTGAACGAACCATCTTGGCTGTCAAAATGACATGTGTAACATGTTTACTAACCCATTAAATTTCTACCTCCTCCCTACTACTCCAGTTTATGATGGCTCCTACCAAACAATCACTTTGAACTTCTCACAGTGTGTAATGATCTCCTTCTTATATCGTTCTCCGCTTCGTTCCGTTCTCTTCATATCGTCAAACGTCATCTGGGTAAATGTTGTTGGTTTTTATTTTATTTTAAGGATTTCGTAACTCTGGGTGGGTAAAGTGGCTGAAGAAGTAAATGTGGCATCCACCAGCACTGCCACCACCACCACCCGTAGGTTTGTGCAATTCCACATCAAGTAGTTTGTGTTCTCTACCAGCCAAGTGGGAAATTGTACTTGGGATTGTGACAGGAATGCGATCTTAAATCAGACTCCTTTTGTTGCTCCTTGGTGGTACTTGTGGAACGAAATCCACTTGAAAATAATAGTTTTCAGTTGTATGGTAGTTTTTCATTTGTTGTTTGTTCGATTGTTTTATTGACTTAACAACAAATTAGTTTAATTTGTTTTGAAATGTTTGGGACCGACCAAACGACCGACCGATTGTTCATTTGACAACTACAAAATTGATTTTTGATGTTTCTTTGCGGTGGAGGTGTTGAATGATGATGATGATTAGTCGCATTAGAACATACGTGTATGTATGACATGAGATGTGTTATGGCAAAGAACATTTTAATGTTTGAGGGGAATTTATAGTTTTTAAATGTATTTTACAATCAACACAAGTGGTTGAAGAAGTGCTGGGTACCACTCTGTAAACAAAATCATTGACAAAGGATGTGAAACATCATTATGAAGGACTGTATCCGTATGAAAACGATGAGAATTACAATATTAATAAAAATGGTAAAAACATTTCGTGTATACAAATTGAAAAGAGTTTTGGGGAAAATAAAAATTCCAATTAAAATGAACGTGCCAGTTCATTGATACGATTTCAATTTAGGCATTCATACATGAGAAATTTGCACTGACCTGAGACATCTAATTTCGTGGTAATAAATTTGATGTGTTTCTTAATAAAATGGGTAGTATGAATAGTTTGGTTGTCTACTTCTTTGAAAATTAAGCACAAATTTCAACCAACTTATATATATATATATATATACAGGATTTTTGAGTACGAAATCTATCTTATAACATAGATAATTTTTTATATACCGGTAAACCTCCCTCACCCCCATTACTCAGGGGAGTCAGGATGTATTTTAAAATAGTGGATTTTCATTTCATATTTCGGGTTCTCATTGGAAGGAAGATACTACCTTCTTTCCTAAATATATCAACATTGGCAAATCTTTATGTATAGGCCCATGTAAAAGTCACACTTAAGTTTCGGTATTCTGAAGACTTTAGCAGGATTTTACAACTGATGGATATTGAAACACATCTATGTAAAAAATATATTTAATTGTGACAATGTTTTAGCTGTACAAAGTGATTGTAAATTAGTATTCTGAGTCTTTGGTGTATTCGAGCAAAACTGTACAAATTGTAATATAAAAATAGTGTAATATAAATGTGTCAGGGTTGGTTTCTTTTTTATTATATAACATTTTTCACAAAAAAATTGAAAAATTTTTTACCATACTTTATGAATATAATTAAAATTGAACTCTCACAGGGGTTATGTACTTCTCCATAACCCCTGGAAACCTTCGAAACCACCAGACCATCGTTTCACCAATAAAAACAATCCCAAACCCTCAAAGATCCCCGGCATATTTTACAGTTTAAATATAAAATCTTCAACAGAAATTGAACATCGAAAAGTCTCTATGAATTGAAAAATAAGTGGTCAGGCCGGATATCCTCTACTCCTCGGGAAGTTATTTTTAAGTCATGCTAAAATGGCGAAGAGATTTTTAACCCGATATATAAAATTGTTGTCTTATTTACTTAGCTGGCTTGTGCTTTCGTCCCATTAGCCTAGCTTAAAAAAGATATCCCGTCGCGTCGGTCTTTTGCACAGTTTCTCCAATTTGAAAGACCCTGTTCGACACTTGATCTTTCCATCCAATTCGTGGCCTTCCCCTTCTGCGTAAACCATCAGCTGGTTCGCTTTTATATGCATTTGGGCTGGGGATGCCCATTCATCCATTCTCACAACATGACCTAGGCAACGTAGTCGCTGCATCTCGATACGTCTAACAATACCGACCTCCGACAATAGATGGTACAACTCAGGGTTTATTCGTCGGTGATATTCACCGTCAGCGCAGATCGGTAGTATCAGTGTCTTGTATAGTGTGGGTTTGGTCTGGCGGGAGGTGGCTTTGTTTCTAAACTGCTTACTTAGACCACATACTCCGTTTACTGCCACTTTGGCAGCTTCCTTCTCAATTTGTTCAAAGGTGGCTGTTACCGCTCTCAATGTTAAATGTTACCGCTCAATGCCAAACGTAGAATTGCTTTAAATACCTCTGAATGGATAGGATTGTCGAATGTGGCTTTATAGTCGACGAATAGGTGAAATGTGTCGATGTGTTTTTCATGGGCTTTTTTCCAAGATTTGGCGCATATTGAAAATATGATCAATGGTGTATTTGCCAGGTGTGAAGCCGCATTGGTATGTTCCTATAATGTTATTGACCATTGGCTTCAGTCGTTCACACATCACGCTGAATAGCACTTTATATCCGATGGGAAGAAGACTAATTCTTCTATAATTGGCACATATCGTCTTGCCTCTTTTTTTGGGCACCGGACACAGGATGCTGAAGATCCAATCATTGGGTATGCATTCCTCTAGTGCTCCTGACTACCACCTGACAACCGCTCTTGAATAGTTCGGCTGGTAATCCATCGGCACCAGCTGATTTGCTACTCTGACCTCATCTTGGCTAGGTGGTATACACTCTATACCGCCATCTCTCATTGGTTCTGGGGTATCTTCTTTACCGCATCTATTTGAGGTCTCCATCTACATCTCTACAGGAGGATGTGACTGCGCCAAAGTCTTCGGATTGGCGTTTTACTCTTTGGTAAAATTTGCGGACTTTATTCAGACTCCTGTACATCTCGATTTGCTCACGCTCACTTTTTTGGTCTTTCTATTTTTTTCTGAAAATACGTTTCTCCTCTCTCCTTTTCTCCCAATAATTATCCATCGCATTACGTGTTGCTACTATCTGCAGGGTTGCCTTATACGTATCGGAGTGCTTTTATCAAGCAGTTGGGTAAGTTGAGCGGAGTAGGCTTCAGCTGCTACATTAAGACGAATGCGAACCTTGGCTTATATAAGGTAGTGGTCCGAATCGATATTCGCTCCTCGTATCGATTGAACGTCTAAAACACTAGACGAATGCTTTCCGTCTATCACAACATGCTCAATTTTATTTCTCGTTGCTTGATGAGGATAAATCAATCGGGTCATGTCAATTTGGTGGAAATCAAACAACCTCATGTCGTTGAAGCATGTTTCTTCATGGAAGCTGAATTTCCCTTCCGATTTTTGCATTAAAATCTTCTAGCAAAATTTTAATGTCATGGCCAGGACAGGGGTCATGTGCTATTTCTATGCGCTCATATAATATGTTATTGGTCTGTTCATCTTTATCTTCGGTCGGAGCATTGGCGCAAATGAGACTGATATAGAAGAACTTCGCTTTTATATGGATTATAGCAATTCGCTCATCTACTGGAGAGAATCTGGAGACGAGGTCTTTTATTCTCCAGTTAACCATAAATCTGCAGCCAAATTCATGCCTCGTTTCATGGCAACTATAATACAGGGCGTAATCATCTGATTTACTTACGCCAGTCCCATTTCCTGTAAGGCAATAATATCGGCTTTGCACTTCTTGAGTACATCTGCCAAAGTGAAAACTGCGCCTGATCTGTACAACGTGCGCACATTCCAAGTGCATATTCGGGGGGGGTTTGGTTTTCTTTTTCGTTGCTTTTCCACAGTATTAATTTTTTCCGAGTGTGGGCAACTACCCGACGCCTCAACCCCCTTTTAAATATTTCTTATGGGTGAACTCGCGGCACATATCAGCTCACTATTTCAACGGGCGGTGAAAATAGTTACTCCAGGTGACACCGCGGGGAGGTGAGTGTCCACAATTCAGATGAAAGAGGGACCAAGATAAGCCTGGGCTTCGCCATGTTAAAGCCAATCAGAGCCGTTCGTTGATATCTATCATCCCATACGCCACCCCTGTACTCTTTACAGTTTCACTTAATATTTTAAATTTCGTGTTATTAATTTTCGTTATGATGCCATCTACCATGGCGATAGAAGTTTAAAAATTCGCCAAATATTAATTTATGCTGTTTTATTAATTTTTCACCAAAACCAATAAATTATCTCCTTATTTTCTGATGTCTTCATTAAAACCCATAAATAACAAAAATATAATGTATAGTTTATAATCTGCAACAACGGCATAATATCTCATATTCCAAAAATAAAAAATATGAAATGAAAACACTTGTAGGAGTCGTTCTAGGATGTTGTTTTCATTTCCGGATGATGGCCTTTGTTTTCATTTCGTTTTATTTTTTTGTTCAAAATGGGGGTTTAATTTTCATTTACAGACTTAAGTTGTCGTCGTTAGTATTGGTCGTCGTAGTACAACTACTACGAGGGTCAATGATGTTGTATGGTGTGGTTTTTGCACTACAAAAAACAACAAGAACAAATAACCAAAGGAAAGCACTTATGGGCAAGCTTAAAGCTTAAATGCGCCTTAATACACATTTTATTTATTTCATTTTTACCCCGAGTTTAATTTGCCATGGCCAGGGGGGCTAGTTGGTAGCCTGTCTGGCTGAATGGTTGCCTGTCGCTGCCATATGGCCAACCACGACCACAATAGACATTTTTAAAATGGCCATGGTTTTTTTCCTTTTTTGTTGGGGGTACGGTAGATCTCCACTCGAGTCGCTCACTGTCAAGGCATTATTGGATGTTTGGTTGGCCTTCTTTCTCTAGGTTTTGTTTCGCCTTTTTTAATTCAGTGAAAATAAATTCCTTAACAAAAGACCGAGGGACAGACTGAAATGCGAGTAATTATGCAGTCAATTTATGATGTTGCTGTTTGTGATATTCTCGCTCTAGCTCTCTCTCTCTATCTCCTCCAACCTACCCTGGCTTGTTGTTGTGGTCAAGTGGTTTTTGTGTTATTTTTGCCCAAATACTTTTTTCATCATTTGAAGTAGTTTATTTTCTTTGGCATTTTCGTCTATTTTTCCATGATTTAATTTCACATTTTTTCGATGTTGTTCTTGTTTTTGGAACAAAGCGAAAACAATTAATATTTCTTTGGGAAAAATAGCCAAGAATCAATTAAAAACACCAGAAATTTTCCCCAAATTTCGATAAAGAAAACATTGGCACAAATTGGACCCTTCAAAATTGCGAAATGGGAACAAATCAGGGATGTATGTTTTTCTTTTCCAAGAAATGAAAAATATCGACGGTTAGCATTTGACGGCTACTTTACAGTACACCAAACGTATACACACACTGGCGCACATGACACTTAAGATTAGCCATAATCGTTTTTTTGATTTTTTCTAATGCCTCAAATTGGATTGATGGATGTTGGCACGAGCCACTTTAGAAAGAATAATACGCCACATATACGAATGTATGTTTGTGATCTTCTGCAAATGTGGCGAGTATCTGTTTTGTTTACAGTGTCCATAATTGACATAGGTCTTTAAGATGTTTTGATATAAACGCGTGTTAATTTTCATCTGGCTGGCTCAGTATGGATATATGAGTGTAAAGTCAAAACAAATTCAATATAGTTATATCTAACATACCGAAACATGGATTAGGTAGTTCGATTCTGAAATTTGGAATTTATTTTTCGAAAGAGATTTTTGATAATTACAAACTTCACGATATACACCTATTCGTGTCGACAGATATATATCCTCAACCTATGAAATTTGTATTCTCCTGACTTTTGTATGCTATTTTGGTTTGCGGAGATCTATGCAATCACTGTATATTGTCGAAGTCATTTTTATTAAAGTTAGAATTGTCTGAAATTGTAACAGTTTGTAGAAAAACTCTAAAGATACTGAACCACTATAGAGATTGTTGCATTAAATCTACTGTTAGCGTAACTTTGAGATCTGACAAGTTTAGACCACATATGATTATCTGTGGTGAGGTGTTATTAACAGATTAAATCGCATACCCCATTCTCCTTATGTGGAATTTATTTTTTTTTTTTTTTAATGTCAACCATTCAAAACTTTGTCACTTTGTAGGGGAGATACCAGAAGTAGTGGGCTGATGGGTTCCATCATATGATATCATCTACCTTTGAAGGGCGAGGTACTGGAAGCAAAAGACCTATAATTTACATTGTACAGAGTTTGGTTTAGCGAAAATTGACTTCAGTATTGTTGGCGCGTTATTTGGAATACCATTTGTATTTCTATTTATTAGTGACCATCTTGCGAGAGAGTTACCTGAAGCATGGGTAAGATATTTCTCATCTTCGTACTTGACTTAAGCATTTATGGATTTTGCAGCAATGTACACACCAAATCGCACATCGGTGTTTCTGTGTGAATACGGTTACTTGGCCGCAGCAGCTAGAACTCAGGACATAAGGGAAAAATTAATCAGGAGCTGTTGTCAAAAAAGTAAACCTAGTTTCATCACTTCGGTAGAGAAATTTGCAAAAAAAAATACAAAATATCGAACAGTTTGGGGGGTTGTACCAAAAGGTGGACCGATATATTCCATTTTCAATACCAAATTTCCTAGAAGTAATAAAATTTATGTGTAAATCTTCAAAGCTTCTTTAAGAATATTGCTTGTTCTATCGTTATTGCAACATAGACGGACGGACATGGCTACATCGGCATACAATTTTTGGAGGTGTTTCGAAAATGCCTTTCATAACAGATCGTCGCAGGTGGGCATATTCGAGACAAAATCAGCGAAAAATGTTCGTGGAAGAACCGTTTTGAAAAAAACGGTGGCCTGTCTCTTTAGCAAACCTGGCATAGCCCTCATACAAAGTTCGCGCGTCGTTTTCGGTCATTGTTGTAAGCATTTTATTATGACAGAGCCACCACAACAAGTTGGATATTTTTCAATTATTGCCCGGATATTAACTTCATCCGACTTTTTATATCCTTCACCACACAGTGTGTATTATGTATTTAGGCAAGGACGAACCCTATTGAAATTATATGTAGCTCTCATAAAGAGGGGTTTGCATTGTTACAACCTACACAACTATGCTGTAAGGGTATACAACTATGCGGCGAAATATTGGTCCTAGACCCACCGTTTAGTATATCGATAGTCATATGTCGACTATCTGAGTCGATCTAGATCCATTATAAATTGTAAGCACGATACCGGCCACAGCTATAGACATATCCAAAATGTTTGACAGAGAAAGGGGTCTGACAACGGAATAAGCATAACTGTTCTCATAAAGATCAGTCAATATTTAGGGGGTCAAATGGACTCAGACTTTTGTGTGAAAAATAACAACATGTTTATTCTATGGAGTATATATTTACTCCTGAAGGACTTGATAGTATATCCAATAGGAGGTTGCCCTTAAACTGATGCCAATTTTATTGTTCTATATACTTAAATTACTTAAATAGTTACAGGTGTCTACGTAATCTGATATTGTTTAGCATTACCATTACCACATTAGACATAATTTGCGAGCTGGTGGCTAGGAAATTTTACATGAGATTCTAATAATATTAGGTTGGTGCGTATGAAATATCGGATTCTCTTTACATGCGGACGTTTGTCTCCCTGTTTTCTTTATACTTTTGTCTTTGGAATAACCTTATTCATAGTCGTATTGTCCATAGCCAGAGACTCATTTCAGCAAAATAGGTTTTCTCAAAGGTCTTCCCTTTTGTTATTTCTTTGGAGTCTATTGCCGATATGAATTCTGCCGACATTTGTGTCATTTTCTTATATGAGTACAAACTTGGTAATAGTGTTGCAAAGTTGAACGCAACATAAACCAAGCGTTTGGGAGAATACGGTTAACGATCGGAAAGTGCAGCGTTGATTCGAAAAATTGCGGACTTGTGATTTTTTACTGCAAAATGAGCCGCGCGGAAGACCCAAAACGTCTGTAAAGAATGATGAACTGAAGGCTCTAGTGGAAGGCTCTGTGGTTCCACAGCCGTATCCACGAGTGAACTTGCTATCAGGATAAAAGTTGACCATACAACGATAATGAGACTCCTTTCTGAGATTGTCACTGACATATAGATTATACAATCACTTAAGAATCCGACATTGCATACGCACCAACCTAATAGATGATGCCTGCAGATGATATTTGAAATAGGCCGAAAACTTTATTTTTCGCTCTAGACGTCACAATTTTAAGCCGAAATCATAAAATTAAAATAACCAACTTTGAATCCTATGAAGTAAATTTTTATTACGATTCCGAAAGGATGCTGAAGAGGAGCTGTTGAACTCTAATAAGCCAATAGAGTGGAAACATTACTCAGACTCGGAATATAGATCCGCAGAAACTTAGAGCTCAGTTGTAGTAGTGTATGTCATATGGTAGGCCCGTCCGACTATACCGCTCCACTCACTGTTTATACCCTTCACCACACTGTGGTACAGAGTATTATCTCTTTGTGCATATGTTTGTAACAGGCAAAAGGAAACGAGATAGACACATGGTTCCTTTTGAGAATATGCATAGAATCACTTTCTGAGTCGATTCACGCATGTCCGTCTGTCCGTCGTCCGTCCGTCTGTCCATGTTAAATTGTAAACAAAGTACAGGTCGCATTTATGATTCGATTTGGATGAAATTTGGCACAAGTCACTTATTTGGCCCAAGGACGAACCCAATCGAAATTGGGAAAAATCGGTTCAGATTTAGATATAGCTCCCATATATAGTTTCGTCCGATTTAGAGTAATTGGTGCACCAAAGTCCCTATATATCATTCGATTTGCACGAAATTTGGCATAGAGTACTGAATTAGGTCCAGAATGATGACGAATGAAAATCGGTGCAGATTTAGTATAGCTTCTATATATATTTTCGTCCGATTTAAGGTAAATGGGTCTCCAAAGTCCCTATATATCTTTTGATTTGCGCGAAATTTGGCATATGGAATTGACTTGAGTGCAGAATGATGTGTGATACGTTTCGTGAAAATCGGTGCAGATTTAGATATAGCTCCCATATATAGTTTCGTCCGATTTAAGGTAAATGGTGCGCCAAAGTCCCTATATATCATTCGATTTGCACGAAATTTGGCATAGAGTACTGAATTAAGTCCAGAATGATGTGTGCCATGTTTCGAGAAAATCGGTTCAGATTTAAATATAGCTATCATATTTAGTTTCGTCTGATTTAAGGTAAATGGTGAGCCAAAGTCCCTATATATCATTCGATTTGCACGAAATTTGGCATAGAGTACTGAATGATGTTTGCTATGTTTCATGAAAGATTTAGATATAGCTCCCATATATATTTTTATCCGGTATTAGGTAACTAGTGCACCAAAAAGTCTCTGAAAATCTTTCGATTTGCACGTAATTTGTCATAGTGTACCGAATTAAGGCTAGAATGACGTGTGATAAGTTTCGTGAAAATCGGTTCAGATTTAGATATAGCTTCCGTATATATTTTCGTCCGATTTTATGTAATTGGTGCACCAAAGTCCCTATATATCTTTCGATTTGCACGAATTTTGATATAGGACACTGAATTAAGTCTAGAATGATGTTGCTAAGCTTCCTGAAAAGATCCATAGCTAGGCCGATTGACACAACGTACTTAAGTAATATAAATTAGTCTCTGGCAAGTTTCCCTAAAATCGGTATATATATATACATATACATATAACAAAAACTTGTCGTCTACCAGGATACATATGTATAATATAATCAAAGTGGGAATCATATAGTCGGCCCAGTCCGACTTTACTACTTTCCTTACTGTTTTTTAAGTGTAGAATGGCTTGAAATGAGTTTTGTTAAAATCGGTTTACATATAGCTCCAATATATATTTTCGTCCGATTTAATTTAAACCAATATATATTTTACTATAAGTTTCAAAAATAATCTTAGGAATATATCTTGTATATACCCAAAGTAGTGATGTCGTCGGCCAGTCCGACTTTTGAATTTTCCTTACAGTTTTTTATTCTTGTTTAGCTAAGTTTGTGTAATTGGCATTTTGGGTTTTCATAATCGCAGATAATGTTGAATATTGGTAAATCTTGTATATAGCCACCCATAAACGAGGAGCTCCCTTTTCAATACTTTAATAGCTGTTTTTTCGACAATATGCAAATGATTTAACTCTGCCCCATTTCCAACAAGACATGGTCCCTGAATACAATATTTGCTAAATTTTTAGATATTTTGAAGGTTCATCTCTTATTTTCCAATATAAAAAACTGCAACTTGGAATTTCCGGCTATCATTAAATAAACGACCGCCTAATTAGGTCTAATTTTGACATAGTGGCATATACAGGACCCAAGAACAATGTTTTATTCTTTCGTTGGAAATAATACGGCTACCTGTGCAATTTTATTACTAGTTAGGTCACGGTAGTTCACACCATAAAGGATTTTCTACTTGTAAGCCGCCCTGACATTCTATCAAAATATTTACATTTTAAGGCCCCTCTGGATCACTTCAAAATCCAGCCCTGATTCAAGGAAGTTCAACAATATCAATAATGAAATCCATTACCATTTCACAATGGTGTGAATCTTTTCTGTGTGTATAATTCCTTTCTGTATTTGATTGAAGATAATGGAATATTTCTTCATTAAATAAAAACAGACGACGAAGAAGAAGAACATTCGAAAGTTGATGGAAAATAATTTAAAAAAAAAATAAACAAACAGCGCCTGACGGTTTGGTTTATTGGCGGCATTGCCATTGAGACTGGCATGTTTTATTTTATTTGTTAAATTCGTTTATTGTCACGATACTGAAATGTGAAGTGTGATATTCGTGTTTTAATTAAAACAACATGCAGATCCAGCACGTAGTTCTTCTGCGATGTTCTTTTGTTAATTTCTTAATACGACAAAATATATTTAATTTTTAATGTTTTAATAATGGCCATAAAAATATTTTGTTTTTAAGGCAGCTGCAAAAGTATAGAATTTCAAGGTTTAATTATTGCTGCAGGCTGTGTTCAAGTTAAATCGTTTTACGTTACAAAAATTAAGACACCCAAATAAATAATATAAATAAAATAACTTTACATCATTATGATGGGATTACGTTCTTGTTGTTTATGAATTTGTTTTGGTTTTGTTTTTATTTTTTATATCTTCTTCTGCCGCAGAACCTTGACCTAGAAAATCCCGAACTCCATGGCTTTATAACTTCTATTTATGTGTGTAGCAAAGCAAATGAGCAAAATTTATGATGTAAATATGTTGTTTTTCTTTTTGTTATCTTTATGTCTTCCCGTGTGAAAGAAATAATTTAGGTTTAGCAGAAACAGCAACAACAACAACAGCTAAACGTAATATTCCTAACATAGTTATAATTCTTATTTAATGGTTCAATAAACGCTTATGGCTAAATATAAATCATAAATCAACTGTGGGAAAAAGCCGTAATGAAGTAATTATCGAAAATATTTATTTGCAACCAAACTTCGTTTTTGTACCACCTATTTTGATATGCTGAGATTTGATAAACTTCTAGTTAACAGGCGATAAAATAAATAGCAAAGAAGTTAACTCCAGTGAGGGGGAGGGGAAATGTAAATAATTTTGTGAAATAGTATATGAAATCACGAAAGTGATTTTCAAGCTCCTATACAAGGCGTGGATTTTTTAAAAATATTTTTCAAGGATCTACACAAGACGTGGATTTTTTATACCCTCAGCCTTATGGCTAATGAGGGTATATACACTTTGATACGGTGAAAATGTGCCTCATTGAAATATTGGTTTTAGGCCCCATGTTTCTTTGGACCAAATACGTTTCAGAAAATTGGTAGTCGATTTACAAATGTCCGTTCATCCGTTGTCCGTCTGTCTGTGTGACTGTTGCGCACGATAACTCTAGAAGGGATTAATCGATTTCATCCAAACTTTGCATATCATAATATTTCTTCCAAACTTAGTTAAAGTTCGAATTTTTGCACAACCTAATATCTTTACCAAGCCCAGATAAACTTTGAAGATGGGACCCATTGGCCCACTCCTTCTGGTACCTCCTCCTCAAATGATCGAAACTTTCAATATGTATAAATCCAATATCCGGCGATTCCGATTTGAACCAAACTTTTCACAACCTATTATCTTTACCAAGAATAGATCAAGTTTCAAGATGGGACTCAATGGTCCACTCCTTCTGGTACCTCCCCCACAAAGGGCCAACATTTTCAATATTTATAAATCCAATATCAGGCGAATGGCATTGAAACAAGCTTATCACAACCTGTTATCTTTACCAAGTCTAGATCAAGTCTGTAGGTGGGACCCATTGGTCCACTCCTTCTGGTATCTCCACACAAATTGTCAACATCCTCGGCAATCCATAGGGTATATATCTGTCGGCAACACCGATTGACACCTTTTATACCCTTCACCACACTGTGGTACCGGGTATTATGTATTTGTGCATATGTTTGTAACAGTCAAAAGGAAACGAGATAGACACATAATTCCTTTTGAGAATATGCACAGAATTATTTTCTAAGTCGATTTATGCATGTCCGTCCGTCTGTCTGTCCATGTTAAATTGTAAACAAAGTACAGGTCACATCTATGATTCGAATTAGATGAAATTTGTCACGGCTCATGTATTTGGTCCAAGGACGAACCCTATTGAAATTGGGAAAAAATCGCTTCAGATTTAGATATAGCTCCCATATATAGTTTCGTTCGATTTAAGGTAAATGGTGCACCAAAGTCCCTAAATGTCTTTCGATTTGCCCGAAATTTGGCACAGTGTACTGAATTAAGCCTAGAATGATGTGTACTGAGTTTCGTAAAAGTCGGTTCAGATTTAGATATAGCTCCCATATATATTTTCGTCCGATTTTACATAAATGGTGTACCAAACTCCTAATGTATATATTTTCATCCGATTTAAGACAAATTTTGCACCCAAGTCCCTATGTATATTTTGATTTGCAAGAAATTTTGTATAGCGTACTGAATTTAGTGTACAATGATGTGTGTTAAGTTTCGTGAAAATCGGTTCAGATTTAGATATAGCTCCCATATATATTTTCGTTCGATTTAATGTAAATGGTGCTTCAAAGACCCTATGAATTGAGTCTAGAATGATTTGTGCTATGTTTCGTGAAAATCGGAATGATGTGGGCTAAGTTTCGTGAAAATCGGTTCAGATTTAGATATAGCCTTATATATACATTGTGCACCAAAGTCCGAATATATTTTTCGATTTGCACGAAATTTAGCATAGCGTACTGAATTGGGTTTAGCATGATGTGTGTAAATTTTCATGAAGATCCGTTCAGATCTAGATATAGCCCCCATATATATTTTCGTCCAATTTTACATAAATGGTGTACCAAACTCCTATGGTTTGTCCGAATTTTTTCACAACGTATCAAATTGAGATATGCATGACGTTATTGGGTTTTGTTGAAATTGGTGCAAATGCAGCCATTGCTTCCATTTGTATTTCGTGTCTAATTGAAATTAAATTTTTAACAGTGCGACGTACCGTTTTCCATAAATTTGTCTCATTGTACGCAGACTCTAAATCTGTCCGATGAAATTAAATTTAACATAGGTTGCAGAAAGGCATGAGTATGTTCCCTCGAGTGCACATTGATATGCAATTGTAGGGATTCATATGTACAGTGTACCCAAAGCGGTGAAGAGTATCATATAGTCGGCTCAGTCCGACTTTACTATGGTTTAAATTATATGTTTCAAGGACCTACACAAGGCGTGGATTTTAAAAAGTATATTTTTCAAGGACCTACACAAGGCGTGGTTTTAAAAAAGTATGTTTTTCACGGACCTACACTAGGTGTGGAATTTAAAAAATATAATTTCAAGGACCTACACAAGGCGTGGATTTTGAAAAGTATATTTTTCAAGAACCTACAAAATGCGTGGATTTTAAAAAGTATATTTTTCAAGGACCTACACAAGGCGTGGATTTTAAAAAGTATATTTTTCAAGGACCTACACAAGGCGTGCATTTTAAAAAGTATATTTTTCAAGGACCTACACAAGGCGTAGATTTTAAATTATATTTTTCAAGGACCTACACAAGGCGTGGATTTTAAATTATATTTTTCAAGAAAAAATATTACAATTTCCGATATTAGTACTTCATTTTCTGTTAAATCTAATCAAATAATTTCTGTTTTTGAATTTCCGTTGCTTTTTTTTTCATTCTTAAGAATATTCCTACTCCCCCTTACGACAAAAAATCATCTCAAATAAGCACTTGAGCTTCTTCTAGCATCTGTTGTTTATCTTAGCTATGAATGAATATTTTTGTTTTCTTTTGCT